>NW_012108008.1:505396-571506 GCF_000951045.1 Mandrillus leucophaeus | reverse complement strand
ACACACACACACAAAGAAATTGAAGGGCTATAAACATTGTTAAGAACAGAAAGTTTGGCTGGAAGATTAGTTACTTCTAGGAAATAGTCTGGTTTCTCATTATGGGGTTTGTATATAGTAATTACTATCTTTGTTTTCAGTTCTTACCTTGATTAAAACTGATCTACTATTGTCAGAACATTAGACGTAGTTTCTAAAGGGCTTTAAGAAATTTCGAGGTAAAGTACATATGCCAATATAAAGACATTGCCCAAGAACAGTAATGCAGGAGCGTCTATTAGCCTCATGTACCAGTTTTTGTTGGTTTTGTTATTTAACATTTATGATTTAACATTTATGATCTTTTAGTGATGATAGAGCTTGATTCTCAGTTTCAGTTTAATTGAAAATGCCATGTCTTTTTTCTCTTTATAGAAAGCATCATCATTCACCAGTTACGAATGAACTCCAGATGAAATGGTAAACCAAGCACATACTGGGTGTGTGTATGACCTCTGAATCCCTATTGAATGGACAGCCCTCATTCATGACTAAGGTCCTCCATGCTACTGATCACTACTGGAAATATTTTACTACTTCCAGTGATTTTTTTTTTTTAAGGATATAATGTGAAAGCTGAAAATGGCCTTGCTGATAGTATGAAAATATGTAGCAAGAAAGCAATTCAATCTATGTGCCATAAGAAATTTCTTTTTGCAAAGCTTTCAGGTCTATGGGCACATGATGTATAACTTATTTTTTATAATACATTTTGTAATGTAATTTTTTTCCTAAAATGTTTCCCTTTTTCATAGTCTCTGGCACATATATCTACAGAATACACTGTCAGTTCTTCAAAGTGTTGGTATTGTTGCATTCAAAATAGTAACCTATAATTATTTTCTTTTTATCAATTTGTTAATTCTGAAAAAAAGAAAGTACAACTATATTTCCTGAGGTAAATTCAAGAGGTAAAACTTAGAAGCAGGAGATTCTGGAAGAGGTTTTACTATTGCTTGTACAATGCTATGGTTCTGATCATGGTTCAATACTAACAAATAATGCTCTGACTTAAAAGCTTAATTTTAAATACTAAAAATCAGTTTCTATAGTTGCTCTTTCTGGTGTTCTGGGCCAAAAACCTTGGATGAATTGATTTTTATATAGAACAAATTCATAAAAGGAGATGTACCAGTTTAACCAGTGAGGGTAATAAGAACAGCTTCGACTGACAGTTCAATTACACTTCTGATTGAATTATTTACTTGTATGTATACGACTTATAATAAGGACTGTGAAATAAAGCTAGTTCTCACAATCTAATCCAACCAAAACTTGAATATAAAAACAGACCTAAAATGTCAGTATCTTTTTAAAAAATAAGACTGGGCATGGTGGGTCATGCCTGTAATCCCAGCACTTTGGGAGGCCAAGGCAGGAGAATCGCTTAAGCCCAGGAGTTCAGGATCAGCCTGGGCAACACAGTGAGAGTTACTTTAAAAAAAAAAAAAAAAAAAAAAAAGGTAGCTGGGCCTGGTTGCTCCTGCCTGTAGTCCTAGCTATTTGGGAGGCTGAAGTGGGAGGATCACTTGAGCCCAGGAGATGGAGGCTGCAGTGAGCCATGATTGTGTCACTGCACTCCAGCCTGGGTGACAGAGTGAGACTCTCAAAACAAAGACAAACCCATACACACACAAAAAAAACCCCCAAAATCCAGAAAGAAAAAGTAGTACAAGAAATCTCAGGATCGATAACTTTTTTCCCCTTGATTCTGAAAGACTTTCATAACTACAGGTAGGTTAGAGAATATATTCTTTGAAGATAAAAAGCACAACATGCATTACTGAAATCTCAATGTCAGAGCTACTGTTGAATTTAGGTTTATGTGAAAATGTGCATCTAAAGTCCCAACTTGAAACCCTGGTAATATACTTTTTTTTTTTTTAAAGACTGTTAATATGGACATGTTTTTATTAAGGTCTTTAAAGATAACTTTAAAGATAAATTAGAGTTGACACATCAGTTTCTGAATGTGGAAATCATTTATCATGTAACTTTACTGAAATTAAAGACAGCATGCTTCCGAGTGTCACAAGGATAACTAAAAGCCACACAAGGAGGACTGCTGGCCCATTTCTCTAGTCCACACGTTGTGCTCAGCTTTAGAAGCCCACACACGGGCATCCAAACTGAGTCTCTGGAATAGAAAAATTAATGCTGGATTTCCTCCCCTATCTAACCCTGGAAGGTTTTAAGGTACACCTTGGGAAATTGGCAAATCATTTTCAACATGTAAATTATATGACATGTTAAAATTATGTTTAATTTTTAAAAGTAAAAGAAATGTTACAGTAGGCTTGCCCTAGCTTGAATGATTGTGAAAACATCACATAATCTTCCAGAATTTTGGTTACTAAGAAAACTGGAGTGTGTATGTGTGAAGATTTTTAGAATTGTTACTGGGTTTTGTTTTCTGAAAATGTTGACTGTAGTGACATTTTCAATTAGAAAAGTGTTTTAGTTAGACTGTTATATTTTTTGACTCACAGTTAAGTATCCTATTTGCCAATGTTTGTACCTCTGATGGCAAAATTATTCTGATATATTAGATTCGTATTTGAAGCAAATAACTTTCTCAACTTGTGGGAATTTTATTATACTAATAGTGAAAATGTTAGAGGATAAGATTTTAAATACTTCTTGATTTAAATTAAAATACTATAAGAAATGTATGTATATTTGGATTTGAAGGGTTTTTTCCTCCCTGGATTTATAATGAACTTGGAACTTACAAGAACAATGAGGATGATGGTGCAATTAGAGTCATTTAGATAGATGCTGAGCTTTTTCTGTCCATGCTATGATTAAGTCCTCTGTTTAAACCCAAAAGCAATCTGGGCGACACACAAATAAAATTAATTAGATTAATTTTGAAATAAGAGAATATGCAAAATTAACAACAACAAAAAAACCCAGAAAACACTGATCATCTCCTTATCTAATGAATAAGAAAATAAGATAATAAATAGTCACATCTCAACATGCATATCCATTTGAAAAAACTGCCCTCACATGCAATCCTGACACAATCCTAGGCTCATAAAATTTCTCTATCTTTCCTTGTAAATAAGTCTCCAATCATCAATCTAAATGAGAATCATTTTTAATGAAATAATTGTAACTGTTTTCTGAAATATAATCATAATCAGTGTTTCTAGTTCAATTGAAGTAATCCGTAATTTTACCCTTTTCTTTCTGATAAGAGAGTGTTTCATGAGGATATCTTTGGTAGAGAGCTTTTCTCAAGTATTTGATAAAATATTCGAGTTTGATGAACATAGTAGATAAATACACCAGCTGTCAGATGCCTATGATTTTCACAAAATGTGAAGAATTCATTGTATCTTAGGATGACCATAAAAAAATTTATGGTGTGTAATCTCTAAGCATTAATAGAGACAACAACACTACTTCAGTAATACACAGCTACTAAAAATCAGTGGCAGAGCAAGAAAAAATGGTGTATCAGGCAATGTAAAGTTTTTGCCTTTTCTCCTAATGCTGTGGTTGAGTTTTCCTGGAAATGAATTTAAAAAAAAAAGCAAAAGTAGGGTGTGTTCATGAATCTGATAAGCAACAAGTCTAAAAATAGCAAAAGTGCAAAATGGCAGTTAAAAAAACACAACTGGCACCTGAGGCATATTTCCTCTTCTTTATCTCCAGTGCTATGCCTCTGCTAAAAATATGAATCACAAAGCAAAGCAAAAAAAGAAAAAAATTGTTGTAATACAATAAAAATCACTATAATAAAAGTTTATAAAAATTGAGAGTTTTTTGGAATTGACTTTGGCCTAGTGACCATTAGTATTGTTTTCTTAATTTTTCAGCATTTATTCCATAATAATGTGATAACAACTGTGTGTGTTACCTAGGGAAAATGCTGTAGATCCATACATTTGAACAGAAATGTTTAAAGATGCCATAACATGATACATTTATTTTCTGGTGTCGTTTTTTGTTTATATTATTTAGGGAAATTTTACCTTACCATCATAGATTTTGTTATTTTAATAATGAAGAACTGTATTTATTTAATCTAGATTTTGTTTTAAAATTATCAACTGTTTGCTTCTACAAATAAGGGGTTTATAATGTGGCCTGATATTCTTAGAATTCTTTTAGGTCTAAGGGTTTTCAAAAGCAAAAGTACACTGAAAACTTTAAGAAATACATTCTATTTTTGCACCATTAAAAATTTTGTTTCCTTTAAGTTTTATCAAGTACATGAGTTTATTTTTCATTGAATCCAAGTGAATTTATGGATATATACTTATCTTTTATATGAATGTAATAGCTTGCTTTCAGTTCCTCACAGGTCATTGAAATTATTTAACCAATGAAAACATTCTCTGTTACTTCCAAAGTCAATTATGTTTATCAAAATCTCACTAGTGTGAGAAAAATAACAAGTGTAATATTAAAGCATTGTGCAATATCTTGAGTTGGAACATAATATTCAGAAAATTAAAATCATTTAAAATGAGTACGCAACCTTCTTTTTATTTAAAATCATTTGCTCTAAAACAGTTTTCATCTCTGTATTTCATATTTTCTTAAAAATGTGGTTTCTTTCACTATGGATAAGCAGATGTGGTATAGCAGGGCTGCCAGGATGAGGGATGCTCTTCCTCTGGATTATACCACGGTTTGATTCTTTAGTAAGATGAACACTTCAAGACACCAAGAAATGGAAACTGGTTAAAGGGTTTCCCTCCCTGCTTTATTCCCACAAACTGCATTGTCAATCAACATTCAGATGTTACTCCGCAGCTGCTGCTGTCAATCTAAAGGTAGATCACTCAGTAGAGCAAAGGCTCCTGAGGCTTCGCCTGCAGTCCACAGTCCAGTATCTACAGAGGCAGTTGGGTCATGGTTTTTGCAAAGTGGGATATGGGTGAGAGTGGGGTTGTGTTCTGACTTCCTTTATTTTTATCAGCCTGTGCCAGAAATAGTGATCTATAGCCACATCCAATCCTAACTTATCTTTGCCTTATTTGAAACAAGGGAATGGGTTTCTCTTATTAAATAATAAAAACATTAGTTTATTAATTCCTGCCAGGAAGCAGCCTTTTCCTATCCTTCCTTCAACTGCCCTGTCTCCCTTTCCCTGTTATTCAAGGACCTTTTCCATGACCACAGCCGCATTCTTTTTTGGCCGTTCTGGTTTTCAGTGCACAGTTCTTTTTTCTCCTTGATAGCAAAGCAGGTTTAGTCAAAATAACAGGGTGTTTTGTAGGCACCTAACGATTGACTCCTAACCCCAGAGAATTGCTCCTTTGGGAGCAATACCTCAGTCAGGGTATTCTGTGCCAAATCTGCCTCACCAAATTATTCTGGCTGCTGATGCTTTCCTTGCAGAAATTTCTGTGCCCGTGGAAGGTTTCAGAGGCAGATCATCTGGATTACATAAGAAAAGACCTTCAGTAATCACTGATTCTAAGGGAAGGTATGCCTTTGAAAAGACAAGAGTTTTATCAGGCCTCAAGATGGTTTATACTGCTTTATTGAGAGAAATGCGCTCATTTTTGCTTCACAAAGGGGCATGTATTGGTGCCCACGTGGAGCACTGACGTAAGCAGGTGGTGGGACAACAAACTGATTATCTCCCAGAAATGGAGGGCACCAGAGATGTCTGTCTGCATGGTCACCATAATCTGCTGAGATCCTGCTTCAGGAAAAGAACATGATCACCCAGAGTACACAGTCTTGCTTAGTATTTATAGTACATGTAATATTAGCATAAGGCTCTCTTTTCTCTATTCTCCTACGTGGAGAACCACAATGTAACTCTGACCTTATTTCCAATTTCCTCACAGTTTTTGACATTGTAAGGGGGACAACATGTGGTGCCTTCTCAATGCTCCTATAACCCCTTGAACACACATCTTGTGTGGCACTGACTTCATTATATAATATTTCAGTTGTCAGCAAGTTGTCTCTCCCACTAAAATGTGGGTTCATTGAGAGTAGGTCAGGTCAGTTCAACAAGATTTATCAAGTACATTTTATGGCCTAGGCACTTTGCCAGGTGTTGGAGATATAGAAATGCATAAAAACAGTCTCTGACCTTGAGGAATTCATTTATATCTGGTAACAAAGACCGATGTAAACAGATATTTTTCAATACTACACAGTAAGTGCAAGGACAGACGTCATATATACATTACCTTGAGCTCTGAAAGCAGCTCTTAACTCCACCAAAGGGGTCAAAGAAGTATTCCTCAAATTGGCTACTGACCTGAATCTTGAAGGATGAGTGGGGATTAGCTAGCAAAGCAGTTTCAGTGGAGGTGAGGTGTGAAGTCAGGGAGCAGTGGGTTGCTGAGTGACTGGGTTAAGGAAGCAAAGACAGCGAGTGCAGATTTCTCCTCCCAGAAGATTCAGTGACAATACAAATGATGTTGTGAAACAGTCTGTTGAACCTATCTTGTGCCTCATGGTGTGCTGGTCAGAGGGAAACCCTTGGTCTTCGCCTTTGTTGTCATAAATATTTAGTGCTATTGACAAAATATCCTGCCTGCCTGCCTGCCTGCCTTTGTTGTCATAAATACTTAGTGCTGACAAAATATCCTTTCCCCTTCCTTCCTCCCTCCCTCCTTTTTTTTGAGTGCAGGCTGGAGTACAGTGGCGCGATCTCGGCTCACTGCAACCTCCGCCTCCTGGGTTCAAGCGATTCTCCTGCCTCAGCTTCCTGAGTAGCTGGGACTACAGGCGCCCGCCACCACACCCGGCTAATTTTTTGTATTTTTAGTAGAGACGGGGTTTCACCATTTTAGCCAGGATGGTCTCGATCTTCTGACCTCGTGATCTGCCTGCCTCAGCCTCCCAAAATGTTGGGATGGATTACTGGCGTGAGCCACCAGGCCTGGCCCAATGTTTGATTTCTGAGGCTCAACAAAAGCCGACTTTCACATTTAAGTCCATTTTGTGAAGATACTTCATGAATATGTTGGACTTATTTTAATGACTCAAGTGACTCAAGTGTTTAAAAAAAAATCATGATGAAATGAAATCCCTCTCACGCTGGCTTTCTAAAACTTGGAAAAATAGAAAAGTATAAATTTAAATCAAGTCTAAAAATGATCCAAACATATAATTATAAAGAATTAACGTTTTTAGGCTGGGTGCGGTGGCTCACGCCTGTAATTCCAGCACTTTGGGAGGCTGAGGTAGGTGGATCACCTGAGGTCAGGGGTTCGAGAGCAGCCTGGCCAACATAGAGAAACCCCGTCTCTACTAAAAATACAAAAATTAGCTGGGCATGGTAGTGGGCACCTGTAATCCCAGCTACTCGGGAGGCTGAGGCAGGAGAATTGCTTGAACCCAGGAGGCGGAGGTAGCAATGAGCCGAGATCGTGCCATTGTACTCCAACCTGGGCGACAGAGCAAGACTCCACCTCAAAAAAAAAAAAAAAAGAATTAACATTTTAAAAATATCTACTTTGCTGTATCTCTTGACGATTCTCTTGGCGTAAACTAAGCCTCTTTCCTCCTCTGTTCCCCTTTTTAAAGAAATTAACTGCTATACATGTAACAGATATCAGTTGGCTGTTAACCTAGAGATGGCAACATCATATTTGAAAAAAAGACCTTATCTATAATTGATGGCACCTAAAGAAAAAATAGGTGCCATGGGGATGTAATCAACTGAGAGATTCTATGCAGTGGAAGTCATGAAGTCTGAAGTCTTGTGAGAATTACATTCTTTAATTTAAAGTATGTAATCGGCTGGGCACGCCTGTAATCCCAGCACTTTGGGAAGCCAAGGCGGGTAGAGCGCCTGAGCTCAGGAGTTCGAGACCAGCTTGGGCAACATGGCAAAACCATGTCTCTACCAAAAATACAAAAAATTAGTTGGCTGTGGTGCCACACACCTGTGGTCCCAGGTACTTGGCAGGCTGAGGTTGGAGAATCGCTTGAGCCTGGGAGGTGGAGGTTGCAGTGAGCCACTGTAGTCCCACCTGGGCGATAGAGTAAGACAGTGCCTCAAGAAAACAAAAAACCAAAATCAAAAAGTATGGAATTATGAGAAATGAAGCCTTATTTCCATCCAAAACAAAGTTCTTAGGCTGTCTGCTACAGTATTTTGGTGTAATTGCTCTTTCCTCTAATGACACTAACCGTTAAAATATCTCGTTTGACTCGTATTTCTGATTACTGACTGGCTATTCAAGAACTTGCAAAATTTTCTATCACAACACCAATGACCTCAGGCTAATCAGTCAATCTCTCAGTGTGAGAACAAAGGGAGTTTCTTAAATATCTAACCGAAAGTATTCCATAAGTACACTACATAAAAATCAGGAAAAGGTCAATTTTAAAAAGTAATTTTTAAAACCCAGTTTGAATCAATATCTGATGCAATAAATACAGGAAATGAAGTTTATTATACAATTTCTACATCACTCTTTCTCCTAAAAGTCCTCTGAGATAATTAAAAATGAACATTTTGCAGTTCCACTAAGCTGCCATGGTCAACTGAAAAGGAAAAGATATTTTTGTTGTTGTTGTTCCTGCAAAAATATGACCCAGCCACTGAAAATAATTCAAACCATTTCCAGTCACTAAGAACTTTCTCTGAAACTCATGATGGTAAAAACTATGACACATTTCTCGGCCCTCTTCAACTTTTTAAAATATCCTTGTTACAGATGTGAATGAAATGGTTGAATATGGTTAGAAGCTAGAGAGCTACAGTAGCACCAAACATAAAAGGAACCCAACAATCATATTTGTGTGGCAAATCTACTTTGGTTAGGCAGTGAAAAGACCAGTTGCAGTTTCCTCTTCCTTGTTCCCAGAGATACCCAATAGTTACTCTTCTGTATTTTTTTCTTAGATGTTTCTGGTTACTGAATTCAGTGGCACAACACAGCAATTGAACTAAAAAATGAAAATTGTATAAAACTTCCCATCCAAAGGCTAAATATATCCACCTTTTCAGATTGTTGGGCTTGCATCTGTTCTATCATTTTGGATTCACTTTTGTACTGGGGCTCGTGCATTGACTGCATACTTAGAATGTTAATCTGATAGCATTAATAAATGTCATTTAGCCATACAAATTCCACTTTTACCAAGAATCAGCACATGAACAATCATTTGAACAATATAAGTGTAATCTAAATGTATCAACATACATACACACAAACACACACCAGTCGCTCCTAGCAATCAGTTTGAAAATGTGTAAATGGTAAACCATTGTGAGAACTATTCTCTTCTGTTGCCCTAGAAATGCTGAATGATGCTTTTTGAAAATTCCTACTTCAGCAGATTAAATGAAAAACCACCTAGTAAGGACTATCATAAAATAATGTGACCAAGAAAATCACAAAATTGTGAGTCCCCTGAGATAATAATGTGGAGCTGAAAAAAATGTTTCAGCTGGGTAAAGATGCATATTGTGGTGGCAGAATACAGTAGTAGAAAATGAAATGGAGGGATATCAAGACATCTGGAAAAGCAATTTCATCCATCTGGACCTCATCTGAAAATGTTAAGTTTTAGAGAAGAATCTCAGGAGGTTTCAGTTCTATAAATGTTTCAGTCAAAATGGAATTTCTAATAAAAAAAGAGACAAGGGATTAACTCATTTTCCTATGAACAAACAAAAATAAAGAAAAAGGAAGCAGATAAATACATCACAATCACTCAGCTCACTAGAACAAAACCAAAAAATAAAGGTAAAATGACTATTTATACAGAGTGCTGGAATAGCAAAACATTAAAAAATGATCAAATTTAGTGGGCATGATGATATAGGCAGAAATGGGGAGTAAAAACCTGCCTTATATGTACTTTTGCAATATGCCCATATTTTGGCATAGATTTTTAGTAACAGAACTTAGCAAAATAAAAGGATTCCATGCCTTCTCCATTAACTGTGATAGATTGTTTCCTATTTGAGCCTGGGGTTGAAGGTAAACTTAACAGATCAAAACAAAATATAGACCTAAGTATGTCAGCAGTGCTAAGAATTTGAGCATGAATGTCATGTAAGAGCAAACCCAAGCAAGTCGGTTATTAGAGGGCAACAAGTATTGTATCACTCTAAACTCTGCCTAGTAAATAAGTGATTGGCTCACATTTTTTAGACTTGTGGTCATTTTGAAAAAAAATTTAACTGTAAATTTTTTTTTTTTTTTGAGATGGAGTTTCACTCTTGTTGCCCAGGCTGGAGTGCAAGGACGGATCTCGGGCTCACTGCAACCTTCGCCTCCCGGGTTCAAGTGATTCTCCTGCCTCAGCCTCCCGAGTAGCTGGGATTACAGGCCCGGCCACCACATCCGGCTAATTTTGTATTTTTAGTAAAGACGGGGTTTCATCATGTTGGCCAGGCTAGTCTCGAACTCCTGACCTCAGGTGATCCACCCGCCTCGGCCTTCCAAAGTGTTGGGATTACAGGCGTGACCCACGGTGCCTGGCCTAACTGTAAATTATGAGGACCAAGCACTCCTTATTTTCTCTTTCCTCAGTTTAACTTATTTAAGGCATTACTGCAGACTAAGCCTAAAAGTAATTTGTTTTCAAATGATGCGACTTACTCTCTGGCCTAGATTTCAAAGATGTCAGTATAATGTGGATTGTATATAATTGTTTAAATTTTACAAATAACATACGCCTATTATAGAAATTTTGGAAAATACAGAAAAGTGCAAAGAAACAGGAAAAAAAAAAGTCCTCCATCCGGTCAACAGAGTTACCATTATTCACTTTTTAGTTCCGCTCTATATTATACTTCTACAGTCGCTACACTACTCTAATATCCTGACTTAGTCACCTTTTACATCACGAGTATTTCCTTGGGTCATTAAATATCTGGCACTTTTAAAGTGTTTACGGAGTATCTTATTTTGTAGTAATGCTATATGTCCTGGTTTTTACAACAGTAAGAGAAAAAGCTACAGCCTATTACAAAACACTTCCTATATCAATGCGCAAAGGAGAAAGGTGGACATAGAAAAGGGGAAAAGTAACGTGAGAATCAGCAATAGAGAAAAAATAAGTGAGAATCGCTTAATTAGAGGCAAGATAATAGGGCTAAGTCACATTATTGATTCTTGACTTTAGGACAAAAGGGGTACATGTTACGCACCTGTGTTCCAAGTTTATACTTGCACCTTGAATAGCGATTTATTTAAATAAACTCGCGGTTTTACAACCTAAGCAAATACTGCTAATTCTCCCCCGACTCAATCCCCCTTGAGGCCGCCTTTTAAATGCTCCGACTCCCTTCAGAGAAAGCCTCGAGGTAAAAAGAAAAACCTGTCTGGCAATCCAGACCTGCAGTCGCCACTATAACCAGAGTAGCAGGCAGGTGTGTGCTAACTAAAGCCACGGCCAACAGAGCAAAGATACGCCTACAGCGCAGGCGCGGAATCCCCTAGCTCTAGGACCGCGCATGCGCCAATGTAGCTTCGCGATCAGGTGGCTGAGTCCGTCACAGGACAGATGATCAGGGTGCGTCCGCCTTTTCCTCCCCCCTTCTATCCTCCTCCCCTTTCCCCTCCCCTTGTCCCTCCTTCTTCTCCCTCCTCCCTCTCTCCCTCCCTCTGGCGTCTCCAGCCGACTTACGCTTCCTGTCCGCGGCCTTTGGCGGAAGAGTGTCCCGCCTCTTCCGCTCTACAGCGGAGGCGGCTGTGGCGGTGGCCCTGGTGGCGGCGGCGGCGGCGGCGGCAGCGGCCCTCGAGCGGTTCCTGTCAGGGTCAGCCGGCGGGCCCCCTGGGTGGTCCACCTGCAAGTGGCGGAGCGGTGCCCCAGGGATCGATGGCGATGAACTATAACGCGAAGGATGAGGTGGACGGTGGGCCCCCTTGTGCTCCGGGGGGCACCGCGAAGACTCGGAGACCGGATAACACGGCCTTCAAACAGCAACGGCTGCCAGCTTGGCAGCCCATCCTTACGGCTGGCACGGTGCTACCTATTTTCTTCATCATCGGCCTCATCTTCATTCCCATTGGCATTGGCATCTTTGTCACCTCCAACAACATCCGCGAGATCGAGGTGAGGGGAGGGAGCTGTGGTGGGAGTTGGCGTTGCTCTGGAGGACGGTCCTACGCGCCCGCCCCACTCCTTTCCCAGCGCCCTGAAGCCAGTTGACAGGCGGACCCCGCGCCGCCCCCCACCCCCTTCCCTCTGTTTTTTCTTCCTCTTTCTGCGAGTTTCCTGAATTTGCAGCTTTGTCCTAGCTTTGTCTTGCGATTTACGAAAGAGCAAATCGACGGGATGAGCTGAGACGGAATGAATGTTTAATGCAGAAGATGGGTCAGGTGGAGAACGCTTCTTCAGTAGGCGGTTTGTGTGGTTCCATGGGGGATTAGCGGGGGTTGTTCACGGAGTTAAAAAGAGAAGTGGGGCGGGGGGCAATTGTAGCTAGGTAGATGCAACCCTGAGTTAATTGACAGGGTCAAAAGTGTCATTACCTTTGTGGGCGTTATCCGAAGACACAGAGATGAACACCTTGGCCATTGTTGGGAAAAGAACCAGAGTCGTAGAGGTATTGACGATTCTAATGTAAAGAAGCTGTCGCATGTTATCAGGTCACGTATGAGGACTTACGACAAATGTGCATAGTACTTTTCATTTTGAGCTAATTAGATATTTTCAGTTGTAGGGCAAGATACACAGGAAAGATAACCTGAAACTTCAATTCTGGTTTTGCTTTTAGGCTACGTTTATTAATGGGCCCCCCTTTTTTTTGTTTTTTTTTTTTTTTTTTTTTTTTTTTTTTTTTTTTTTACAAAAAGAGCCAGTGACCACATTCAGGGAGTAAGTTGTCCACTGTCTACCAAACATTTTACTGATACTAACTTTGCTGAATATGTAAGACATGACAGGAAAACTTGGGGAAACATTTATTTGTCAGAAGCACAGTATCTTTATCTGTAGGGGTGAAGATGGTTGATAGTACACTGTATTAATATATGCTGTATAGGTGTCCAGTATTAAGCATCTCTCATCTTTTCTTGCATATCTGAGAATGTTGTTGTTTTCTAAATCTATTTGAAAGGGCAGGAACTAGTAAGAAGTTCTTTTGATTCCTTCTGTTCTATTTATACACACACACACACATTTTAATAAATATACTTACCTATGTGATTTAATGGGACTTTGAGAGTAATTTTATTTTTAACTACTGAAATAGGGATGGGGTTCCAGTTTAATTTGCAGTGTTATCTCTAAAAGCAAGATTGATGTGTTTTGTAATTCTACAGTGCTTACTTCAGTGTTGATGACAGTAATAAGAATAGTATCTATAGCATAACTAGTTTTAAAATTTTTTACTAAAAATTTATTCTCAATTTAATAACTAAAGAGTTACAGTATTTTTTTTCAGCATGTATTTTAGTTTGTTTTATCACCTTAATCTCCCTAATAATCCTGCAAATGTAGTACTTCTTGTTCTAACCATACTAGGATCACACATTATATTAGTATATGGGCAAAGTGGTGTCATGCAAGGAACATGGGCATTGGCTGGGGTCAGGCAGAGCTGGTTTTAAATTCTAGCTCAGCTACTAACCAGCTCAGTTTCTTGGAAAATTTCCTTAATCTCTCTGAGCTTCAGTTTCCTGCAAAATAGGTAGAATAATTCATATCTTCTAAGGTGTGAGAATTAGAAGCGATGTAAATAAGATGTCTGGCAGTAGGGATCTGTCTGCTGATCCTTAATCAGGAGATGAGAAAGAGAGAGTTTGAGATTTGACAGTAAACTAGTTAAGAGTATTATAAAAAATGAGACAGAAACTCAGGTGTCTTGATTCCCAGCTTTAAGCTTTCACCCTACACTAAGATCCTTACTGCAATGTTAATAAAGTAGAAGAAAATAATTTAACATCTGAAATTTGAATGATTTTATTTAAACTTCTTAAGATAATAAGATGAAAATAGCAATAATTTGGAATTGTATATAAGTTAGTATTTTCAGAGCTGAACTTCCATTAATATTTACCATAGTAGAAAAATAAATGTTTAACTTTTCTTAAAATCTTTGGGTTTTGGAGTAAAATAAGGTTCTTCACACTAAGTAGTAGACAAAATAGAAATTTTTCAAATAGCTCTCATGTGTAATTCTGATTTCAAGTTGCCTGAAGAATCTGCTGCAGGTTAGCCTGGTTAAAAGGGCACTGAAGAGACAGGGAATTAGGGTTGAAATCCCACCTCTGTCACTCTGTACTTTGTGATCTTAGGTATAATTTTGAGTCCAGTTTCTTTACTTGAAGAACCAAAAGATTCAGATTAAACTGCCTCTAAGAGGCTGTTCAACTCTAAAATTCTATGATTTCCAATTCAAATGTGATTTTTAAAAAACTGGATGTGTTTAAATTGTATTGCCTTTGCAGCAAGAGGAAATGAAAACTAAGAATAATTGAGAATTTTTTACTGACAGTGAACATACAGTTGTGCAGACAGAATCCACATATGTATTTTTAAAGTTTGGATGCTGGATATATAGAGAAATGCTTCTGAATTGTGTCTGGAGTTATTAGAAAAACCTACGGAGATTCCCCAAACACACATACTTGTTTCCTTCTTGTTCTCTACTCTGTTAGCCACTAGTTGTAATTGGGTAATGAGAAGTTCTTACCAACATTCACTTTCATACTGTAAGTTACTCACACTTTATTTTTTATTTGAGAAAATCTTCATTGCTATATTAGTTCAAATTACTAGGGCAAAGGAGACTTGTCAAATCCAAATGCTTTTGTAATGTAGTTTAAAGTGCCAAAATCAAAAATTCAAACTTTTTCAAGTATAAAATCACTGGATTTTTCTCATTCCTGCAGAAATATTACACTAAAAATTACTACTTTTGAAAAGTGTCTTGGATACCCCTGGAAAAAGATATTTTCACATTTTAATGCTTACATTTGGTAGCAGATTTCCTCTACTTGTTAGATTTATGTATCTTATTTAGTCGGTTTTTAGATTTTCAATAATCTAAATAAAATGAGGCTAATAGAAAATCATAATTCATCATTCATGAGAAAATATTTTAAATATTTAATATCTTCATTTATTATTAGGAGCAAGGAATGAGGATTTCCTTTAATTTGGCAGTTGTGAGTCAGGCACATCTTTCAAAGGCATTGATTTTCTAGTCTAGGGCCCTTGTTGGTGAGACTGAGATGCAGAGGTTACTTGAAAAATAGTGAGGTTATTCTTAACTTTTGTAAAAGTATTTATCAGTGTGAAGTTACATAGTTTTAAATTTATGGTTAAAGTCAGATTAGGTTGTTATTCAGATTAAATTTAAAAACTAAACATTTACTTCAAGTTAGTGTTGCCAAAAGCATTCAAGGTACATTTTCATGAAACCTTAGTGAATTAACTCCCCATTCCCCACGTTTAATAAACTCAACTTTCTTCTTCACCTTATTATTTTATTTATTGCCCTCGATTATTTAATCCTGATTATTTGCTGTTGTCCTAGTTTCTGATAAAAATTTTTATGTATGTTTTTACTCCTAAATTGAATTATTAGGTTATAAGATTTTTAAGGAGATTAAATTTCTCATCTGTATTTAGTAATGTTTGTTATACTTAGCCTTTAGCTAAGAGTCAGGGAAGAATAAGTTTCTTTGTATAAATGATTGTTAAACATTAGGCACTTTTATGTTAAAAAGTTTGAAGTTTTAATATTCAAGTTGATTTTAGTTACTTAGAAGCCAACTTTTGGAAATTAAGGTTTGTGGTGTTAGTGTTTTAACTTGTTTCTCAAGTAATGTTAGTACTAAGAGCAAGGAATGTGAAAGTAAATATGGCCAGCTGGAATATTTTACATGGCCCAGGAGCATTTTACAGATAAACATTTGTAATCGATTTGACGATAGGAGAGCACTAACTTTGAATCTCAATTATGAGAAATGTTTCCTCCAAAATTTCCATTCTTCGCATTAGTATTAGTAGACATATGTTACCAAAAAATTGTACATATTATTGATGCATTTTGAATTTTATCAATAAAAATTGTTGCAAATTTGTTTTCTCTCTTGTTGCATAAGAACCTACATACCTAATATCCTGGTCCATGCTTCTGGGTCTGCAAAGCCTGATGTATTTACTTTCTGGCCTCTTACAGAAAAAAATTGCCTGCCCCTGACTTGGAGTTTTAATAAATCATACCACCAAAGTTAGCATTTGCTACACAAATAGCTGTGTTTAATTTACGTGTTCTAGTCCTCAAAAATTGTTCAAGGTAGGTGTAATGATCCCTGGCAATTGCTTAGGTTCTGTCTTTGTACAGATTTAGTAGTTATAAAATTTACCATTAATCTTGGCTTAGGAACATCATTCTTCATTTCTTTGTCACAGATAAAAATCAGGCAGCCTAAAGAAAGTTGCTTTTGAAAGTTTTATTTTAGTTACCTTTTGTGTTCATTAAGATCTCTCAAAAAGACTTCAGATAAATTTTTTAGTGTGGAATAATCAGTTCAAGGGGGAGTACTTAAAATACGATTTTTAACTTAATTTGACTAATACTTAAAATGATGTACCTTATTACTCAGCATTTTGTTGAATGACCTTTTTAGGTCTTATATTGATTTCTTTTTCGACAAATTTACATTCAAAATGGAAGTTTTCCAGTCCTTTTCCTAGATAGTGTGAAAAATGCACATCCTTCAAATTCTTCTTTTCCCACTGCATTAAATTCTGAGTCTGTTTCTTCGGAATAGGATGTATTTTTAGAATTACCAAGAAGAAATGCCAGTTTGATTTGGGTGAACAATTACAGTGATAGCAAAACAAAGCTGAGAAATGTGATATCTCCTATCCGCTCATCTACATCTGTTCTATTTTGCCTCTGGTTCTTTGTCTTGGATTTTAGCTAATGGGCAAGTCTCCAGATTATCATTGTATTTTGCACTGTGCCTTGTATGCTCTTGACATTAGTAAGCACTACTTTTTCAAAATGAGGGAACTGTAGCCCCTCTTCCACTTGGTAGCCTCTTTTGTTTCTAAAGATAGGAACTATGTGCTTTAGTGTGAACTTTATTTTTTGAATAAAGTTGTTACAACTCATGGTAACAACTTTTTTCAAAAAATAAAGGATTGTTAGGCCCAGAAGATTTTGTTAGGGTTTGGACATTATGTCTGGCTACCCTTGAATTTTAGCTGATAAAGGGTGATGTGGTTTTATTTGATGGTGAAAACTCATAAGCTGAGTGAAATTTACAAAGGATTTTAATCAACACTGGACATTTTCTTCATACATTTTCTTCAAAGTGCATGTCTGGGAATAGTAGGAGATAGGGAGAGTTTGGGAACAGGACTTCCCTCCCCCACCACCATCTTTTTGGAGGAGAGGGCCTTCTTAAGGAGCTTGGCATCTTTTGGGGAAGATGAGACACAATAACAAGAAAACTACGCGTTGCTAGGTGAATGGTACAGTCAGAATATCCTTTGGTAGTTCAGAGGAGGATGCAATCACATCTATTTCTAATGACCATGGAGAGCTGTGTGGGAAGTGAGCTTTGAGCTGGTACTTGATAAATACCACTTCTTTAGGTGAGGTTCAGATGCATTCCAAGAAAGGTGATTAATATGAACAATGATCTAGTGGCAGGAAATCAGAAAGTGTATAGATAAAATAGGAGTAAGGGCAAATTAGCTGGTGCTAGATTGTGGATAGTCTTGAGTATTTGATAACGAATATATTAAACTGGGGAAGTGACATGATTGCTACACTATCAGGAGTGGGTTCAGCAATGAGTAATTTACAATTTTCATTCTCATGTAAAATGCCTTAGGAACATAGTATGAGGCAGCCGTGTAGGTTCTGTTTTACTGAGTCTTCACTTGATGGAATCATTTACTACCCAGCCATTCTTAGGAATTGGCTCTCATGTTCACAGTTTGGCATGGAGGCTAGGGTTCTAATTGCCTTTTCACGGAAGCAGTATGGAAGAAGGGGTGAACAAAGGGATAAAGGCCTTTTAAAGAAGGTTCTTGAAAACTGCCATGTACCACCTCCATTTAGTAATAAGGCCACACAAGCTACAAGGGAGGCTGGAAAATGTTTCCATTCGGATAACAAGGTTCTCAGTAAGTGAGAGTTTTGTAGTGTGGAAGAAGGATAGCATAGAAATTGGGGTGAGGGGTTGCTGTTGGCAGTCTCTGCAACACAGGGTTAGAGGAAGATTTATCTGGTGGTGAAATGGTATGTCATCAGGATGAGAGCTCAAGCTCATATAGATGTGAGAGTAGTTTAGACGCTGGAATTAATGTTTGCGTTTTTATATTGATTATAATAATATTGAATCAAACTTGATTTCATAGTAAAAGGCATTAATGTGTTTTTTTATGTGAAAAGTGAGTTAGGCATGTGGCTTTGCTGATACTTAAAAAAAAAGTTATAGGAATATTGAATATCATCTTCCTTTTGTTTTCTTCAACCTCTTTTTTCCATCTCTGTTCAGCATACAAATGTGTTTTGTTTTCTCCTTAAAAAACAAAAATATCCTATCTTATTTTTTTTAATTTTTTATTTTTCTTTTATTTTTCTTTTTTAGAGACGAGGTCTTACTGTGTTGCCCCGGCTTCATTGCAGTGGTACAGTCATAGCACACTGCAACCTCGAACTGCTAGGCTCAAGCAGCCCTTCCACCTCAGCCTCTTGAGTAACTAGGACTATAGGCTTATGCCACCAGGACTGGCCAATTTTTAAACTTTTGGTAGAGATGGGGGTCTCGCTTGGTTGCCCAGGCTGGTCTTGACCTCCTGGCCTCAAGCAGTCCTCTTGCCATGTCCTCCCAGAGTTTTGGGATTACAGGCATTGTTAGCCATTGCACCCGGCTTTCTTTTAAAGAAAATAGGAGATGGGGTCTTGCTTTCGCCCAGGCTGGAGTGCAGTGGCATATTCATAGCTCACTGTAGCCTCAGACTCCTGTACTCAAGTGATCTTCTTGCCTTGCCTCCTGGGTAGCTGGGATTACAGGCTCAAGCCACTGTTTCTGGCTTATCTTAATTGTGTTTCATAATAAACTATTATTAATGACTAACTTTTTTTGAGAGTTTGCTAAGAGTTTTACATACATCATATTGGTTGATATAGTGACACTTAGCAAGGGTAACATTATTCTCTCCGTGTTTTTTTGTTTTTTTTGTTTTTTTTTTTTGGATAAGGACATTGAATCTGAGATTAAGTCTTCTGTTTAGTCACACAGGTGGGATTCATACTTTAGCCCTCTGACCTCTTGTTAATTTCCTGTATTCTCTTTCCACACAATCTGTTTAAAAAGAAGGGTCTGTGCTTATTGATAATGTCCGTTCCCATCTCCGTTCAACTCCTTAATTTGCTGCATTTGAAGTATGTTAAATGGTAAAAAGTCCTATGAAGAAAAATGAAGGAAGGGTTGATGGTTTATAATTTTAAATAGGGAAGCCAGGGGAGGCTTCAGTAAAATGACATTTGAATAAAGAACCAAAAGAGGGAAGAGAGTGAACCATATTGATATGTGAGGGAAGAATGTTCCAAGCAGAAGAAATAGTAAGAGCATAGGTCCTGAGGAATGTGCTTAGTTAGGTGTTTGAGGAACGACAAAGAGGCCAGTATGGCTGAAGTAGAGTGGGGAGAATAGTAGAAGATGAGGGTATTGGGAAGTATTGGGGGGAATATCACATGAACCACTATAAGAACTTTTTCTTCTCTGCTCAGTTTAGTGGAAAGACATTGAAAAGTTTTGCACAGGTAGGTGATATTATTTCACTTATGGTTAAAAAGAGTCACTCTGGCTTTGATGTGGAGAATACTGCCTGGCGAATAAGAGTAAACTAGGGTATTTCTGATAGGAAAAAACCAAAGCATATTTCCTAGTCTCACACACCACTCAACACATCTGATACCGTGTGTGTGGAGATTTTTCCCTACACACCATCCAGTTCTGACACCAGATTCTCCACCACACAGTGTCATGCGCGTCCATGTGAAGAGACCACCAAACAGGCTTTGTGTGAGCAGTAAAGCTTTTTAATCACCTGGGTGCAGGCGGGCTGAGTCCGAAAGAGTCAGCGAAGGGAGATAAGGGTGGGGCCGTTTTATAGGATTTGGGTAGGTAAAGGAAAATTCCAGTCAAAGGGGTTGTTCTCTGGCAGGCAGGAGTGGGAGTCACAAGGTGCTCGGTGGGGGAGCATTTTGAGCCAGGATGAGCCAGGAAAAGGACTTTCACAAGGTAATGTCATCACTTAAGGCAAGGACTGGCCATTTTCACTTCTTTTGTGGTGGAATGTCATCAGTTAAGGCAAGGACTGGCCATTTTCACTTCTTTTGTGGTGGAATGTCATCAGTTAAGGCGGGGCAGGGCATTTTCACTTTTTTGTGATTCTTCAGTTACTTCAGACCATCTGGGCATATACATGCAAGTCACAGGAGATGCGATGGCTTGGCTTGGGCTCAGAGGCCTGACACACACCAACTGGGTGTCCTATAATTTCATTAAATTCTGGCACTATCTACTAGGAGATAGTATCAGATCCCACAGGATAAGGGCTCAGTCCCACAAGACTGCCCTTCACTTCAGATGCCAGTTGCAAGTCCCAGGCTGCAACCTGTACTTCTGGACAAATTGCTATAAACTGGTGTTCCCATGACCCCCTCCTTGAGTTTGCTTTATTTGCTAGAGCGGCTCATAGAACTCAGGTAAACACTTTACTTACGTTTACCCATTTATTATAAAGGATATTACACAAGATATAGAGTAAAAACCAGGTGGAAGAGATGTAAAGGGAGATGTTTGGAGAAGGGGGTCAGAGCTTCCGTGTGTTCACTTGTGTGCCACACTTCAGGCACCTGTATGTGTTCCAACTATCTGGAAGCTCTCTGAACCCTGTCTTTTTGAGTTTTCATGAAGGCTTTATTATGTATGCATGATTGATTCAATCATTGACCATTGGTGATCAACTCAAGTCTTCAGTCACTCTGCCCCCAGGGACTCAACCTTCAGTCCCGTTCTCCTTCCCACAAATTCTATTCATGCCTTGGTCTTTCTAGTGACCAGCTTCCATCCTGAAGCTGTTTACGGGGCCCCAACCACCAACTGTCTCATTAGCATATGAAAGACGCTGTTATCACTCAGAGACTGTAAGAGTTTTTTTTAGGAGCTCTGTACCAGGAAACTGGGAGCAAACATTAAATATGTATTTCTTACTGTAAATCACAATATCACACAGGAAAACCAGTGAAGAGGCTGTTGGAAGTAATTCAAGCAGGAGATGATGGTGGTCACAGTAGAACGGTTGCAGTGACAAGCAGTTAGATTTAGAATATATTTATAAAAGTAAAGCTAGTAAAATTTTCTTATGCAATTGATATATGGGGTGTAAGAGAAAGTAAAGAATCAAAGATGACCAAGATATTTTGGTTTGTAACTGAAGGGATCGAGTTGTCACTAGACTGCAGGAAAATGAGGTTTTAAGTAAGAGGATGTGGTGGGGGAAGTAGAATAAACAGTTCAATATTTGACTTGTTAGGATGAGATGCCATTAGACATCCAAGTTGGGAATAATGAGTAGGCAAACAAATATATGAATTTAGAGTTCAAGGGGAATGTTGAGACTAGAGTTACACATTTTGAGGGCTAATCAGCATAGATGATGTATAAAGGCCTAGTTAGCATAGATGATGTATAAAGGCCTAAGATAGGATGAAATCGTAAGAGTGATTTATAGGTCAAAGAAAAATGAGAAGATCCCTGAGTCACTCCAGTGTTTAGAGGTGGGAGAGATAAGGAGGAACTAGCAAAGGAGACTGAAAAGGAGCAGCCAGTGAGGTAGGACAAAAACATGGACACTGGTATCCTGGAATCAAAGGAAGAGCATGTGAACAACATGCCAAATGTTGTTGCTTATGGTTCACAGAAGAGCAGGACTGAGAATTGACTTTTGATTTAGTGACGTGAAAAGCAGTGGTGAACCTTACAGAGAGTGGCATCACCATCCACAGGGTTTTTCATGCCAGAAACCCTGGAAATCAACCTAAGTGTATTTGCCCTCATCCCATCTCTAGGCACTAAGTTCTGTAGATTCTGCCTTCTCTTTCTTTTGTGAAATCTGTCTTTTCTGTTCCTGCTGCCACTTTATTAGTTTAAGTTCTCAACATTTCTCACCTGGATTATTGCAGTGGCATTCTGTCTGGCATTCTCTTTAATCTCTCAGCACATTGCTGCCACAGTGATTCTTTTTAAGAGACTAGTCTTAATGTTTCCTTTTTTTTATTTAAAATTTCTCCTATGGCTCTTTGTGTCTAGCATTCAGGATACTGTTCAAACCCCTTTACATAGAGTGTAATTTTCTTCACGATAGACTACTTTCTTTTTTTCTAGTCTCATCTCCTACCACTCCCCTACTTTATGCTCTAGTCATGGCAAACTACTATAGTTTCTGGAATGTGGCATGCTAATAGTTTATCTGAAATGACCTTCCTTTTCTTATTCTATCACATTTTTAAATGTAGTTCCTATTAACATGGAAAGTCTTCCTTGATTCTCCTTTCTCCACCTGGTATATATGCTTCTCTCAGTTTCCAGAAGTACTAGCTTACAGCCTGCCTTAAAATTGTTATCCTGTAATTATTCATAAATGTGACTTTCTGTCCCATTTGTAAATTCTTTTGTAGCATGAACAATGTATTTTTCCATTTTGTATTCTCATCCTGTAGACAGTGCCTAGCACCTAATAGGGACTCAGCTTTGAATGAGTGATGGAAACTCAGTACCATCAAAACATCTTAACACAGTTTGTTGAGAGTTTTTTGGTCATCTGAATGGTATTACGGGTCTGAAGGGGTTCTCGAAATTACCCAAGGAAAATATTATATACTATAAGTCAAACTTCTGTAACTGTGATATCCATCCATATCTAAAGGCAAAACAAATTTGCCTATTGAAGAGTAATCCAGGGAATGCTGAAAATTTAACAAACGGGTTAATTGGCAAATGTTGCAGCAAAGAGAGACAAATATCGAAACTATATCATGTTCCAAGCACCCAGTCAGGGATGTAGTCTTTCTTTGTACTGTCTCCCTGTAGAAAACATCTGCTCAGCAGACTAGGTTGTATTTCCATACCACCTGTACTTTTTTTTTTTTTAATCAAAATATCTATTCTACTTTAATATTGTTTTCTGTGTTAGATACTGAACTCCAGGAGGTCAGGTGCTAGGCTGAATCATCATTGCTGGGACCATAGAGGTACTCATAAATGTTAGGTGAATGAATGATTACATCATGATGGGCAGTCAGAAAGAAATTAAGGTCCCACTTCCTATCTGTTTATATGCAAATATTTGATTATGTTATTCTCCTCAAAACTCTTCAGTTCCTTATTTCCTGCTGGACATTTTAACACGCAGGGTTACTCAGCTTTCTGAGGCTTTATTGTCAGCAGCAGTAACCAGCTCTGGCTAGCTTAGACAGGAAAACAAGTATTAAAGGAGGATTGGGTAACTCACACACAAAATGCATGGGACATATAGAGAATCAGGTTTGGAGACAAGTGGGAAGTAAGGGAGTTTTGAAAGTATAAACAGTCTGATCCAGATGCCACAGCTGCTGTTGAATTTTTCTTGCTGGACTACTGCTGTGACTGCTCATTTAATCACACCCACTCTTTGTTTCCCAGGATTCACTGCTTTATGTGGGAGTATCTGATTGCTGAGTGTAGCTCTTGTACCTTTACCCTGGCTACCATGGGTTTATGGAGAGGAAGAACCCATCTCTGCCTTTGGTTTCTGAAGTGGGAGGTGGAACCCTGCATCCTTCCAAAACTCACAGTGGACAATTCCACAAAACTTGGAAACAATTCCAATGATTGCCAGGGTAATTGTATTTTTAAAATGAGATGATTTGTGTTAGAAATAGATAATCGGTGCCATGAAGAGAAGTCAGCACAGCGACAGAGGACCTCTCAGCAATTCAGTCTTTACTTTCTGCAGAAAGGGTGCTACTGACAGATGGAACCAGTGGCGAGAGCACACTTGAACAAGGGAAAAGCAACATATTTATCCCTTACGCATTTGGGTCATCCTCACTGCTGTGTCCTGCATCCATTGACTGGAGCTGGACCTCACAGTCTTAAACTGATACCCGATTTGCTAACAACCTAAAACTTTCCTAAGTAGGTAAGTGCAAGGGAGAACAAAGAAGGAGAGGAAGTTGCTTATGAAAGGTTTAAGGAAGCAATAACAAATCCAAATAAGGAAGGGGCATAAGCTATGAGCTAGGACTTGCCTGGGCCTGTCCAATCATGCCTGAGTAAGCCAAAGCAACTAACTGGGCTAAAGTGTAAGAACTAATAGTTGATAGGAGGCTTTAGAGTAAGAAGCTATTATTTTTAGTGTCTATTATTTTGTTTTTAAACCAAGACAAGCTTTGAAGAGGAACTTTTCTACTTTCTGCATGTGTATTAAGTACTTAAAATGCCTGGCACCTAGTATACATTCAATAAGCAGTAGTCAGTGAAATACAGTATATAGTTTTGGGTCCAGTTTACATTCTTAGCCGCCTCATTTCCTTCCAACATGAAAATGCTATAAATCCAAAATGTTTATGCTATTGTCCTTAAATATATCTTGTGCTTTCCACCTCTGTCTTCTCCATATGCCACCTCTTTCTCTCTTTTCCGTCCTTCTTTTATGGCTCTGTTCAAATCTTTGCTGATTCTCAGTAAGAAAGAAGTACTGGTCCATCTATTTATTATTTCTCTATGCCATCCACTTTGGCACTTAGCATTTTATGATAGTTTTCTTGGTATTTATATGTTATCTTTGATAAAGTAGTCTGCTAGGGGGCAAAGGGGACTGATTATTTCTGGGGGAAAAACAGTTTAGTAGAAGGAACGTGAAGCTTGGAGTCAGAAATCCTTGGTTCCAGCTTAGCAGTAGCTATTACTACGTATGTGACCTTGGACAAGTTTCTGAATGTGTTCTTTTTATATAAAATGGAGATAATGCTATAGGATTTTGGTGAGGGTCAGATGAAATATGTATGAGAAGGAAAAGGCTGTGTAAACTGTACACCGATGATTGCTTTTGTATGTATCTTGTACCTAATGTCATGCCTTACATATAGGCTTAATATATTAATGATAATGATTTTTTTAAATAGTCGTATCAGATTTTCATGGCATCAAAAGACATGTAATTTTTTTTTTGAGACGAAGTCTTGCTCTATCACCCAGACTGGAGTGCAGTGGTGTGATCTCGACTCACTGCAAACTCTGCCTCCTGGGTTCACGCCATTCTCCTGCCTAAGCCTCCCGAGTAGGTGGGACTGCAGGCACCCGCCACCATGCTCGGCTAATTTTTTTTTTGTATTTTTAGTAAAGACGGTTTTACCATGTTCACCAGGATGGTCTCGATCTCCTGACCTCATGATCCGCCTGCCTCGGCCTCTCAAAGTGCTGGGATTACAGGCGTGAGTCACCGCGCCCAGCAAGACATGTACTTGTAGATACATTTACAAAATTGTAATCAGATTGTGATGAAAATGTTATAGCTATCTTTTATTTTGTTCATGTATAATTTAATATTCAGTAATTACTCTTGGTTCCAATAAAATGTTATATTGTTATATTTTATACTGTAGCATAATTTATTAGATTTCAAATTCCATCAGATTATTTTTGTTCAGTTAAATAAAGAATATGATTTCTCTTGCAGATTTTGCCCCTAGAAACTAATTCTAGAGAGAGTGATTTGAGACGGTTCTGTTCAAAAGCGTACAATATGGGAATAAGTCCAGCTGGCAACTTTTTTTTTTAATGCTTAGATTAATCTTAAGAGGGAGAAAATGTACAGAGATTTTAAAATATAGTTTGTTTTTCTGAATGGTCTTTTCTTTCCTCTCTCCAACATCATAAAACTGGTATTTAAATGGAATATTGTGCATGAAAAGGCCCCAGGTGCAAAGTTGTGGCCCAACAGGTCTAGTGAAAGATTACATAGGCTTTGCTTCTCTTCATTTAGGAGACCTGTGTTTTTAGTTTGTTTTAGTTATATGACTAGCTCTTAGAGTTTTCAGTGAAAGAAAATTTTCTCTAAACAATTTCATCAGTAAACAAATAAGCTTTGATGGAAACCGTTTCTATAGGAGGTTATACTGGAATTTGACAAAACCAAGTTTTGTTAAGCAAATGTATGATTTTTTAAATGCAGCTAAATGTTACACCTTACCAAGGAGGACTACAGTGTCTTAATCAGCTGGGTGATACCTTCCAATGGGTGGGTTAAACAACCAACGT
The DNA here is from genome assembly GCF_000951045.1 of Mandrillus leucophaeus. Lineage (NCBI taxonomy): Eukaryota > Metazoa > Chordata > Mammalia > Primates > Cercopithecidae > Mandrillus > Mandrillus leucophaeus. The sequence goes on along the minus strand of NW_012108008.1, from coordinate 545,230 downwards.
TTATATCTTGTAGGTCTGGAGGCTAGGAAGTCCAAGGTCAAGGTACTGGTAGATTCAGCTCCTAGTGAGGTCTCTTTACAGGGTTGTAGATGGCTGCCTTCTTTCTTTGTCCTCAGATAATAGAGATTGAGAGAGCTGTGGACTTTTTTCCCCGTCTTATAAGGACACTAATCCCATCATAGGAGCTCCACCCTCATGACCTCACCTAAATCTGATTACCTCCCAAAGGTCCCTTCTCCAAATACCATCATAATGGGGGTTAGAGCTTCAGCACAGGACATTTAGGGGGACACAAACATTAATAACAAACATTTGAATGTTATTGTTCATAACATTCAGGTGGCAAGTGAGCATATAAAAATGCTCAACATCATATGTCAATAGGGAATTACAAATTGCAACAACAATGACATATTACCACATACCTAGTAGGATGGTGAAAATCCAAAACCGACACCACCAAATGCTAAGGGAGAATGTGGAGCAACAGGAATTACGACGGAATGCAAAATGGTACAGCTCCTTTGGAAGTCAGTTTGGCAGTTTCTTATAAAAGTAAACATACTCGGCTGGGCGCAGTGGCTCATGCCTGTAATCCCAGCACTTTGGGAGGCCAAGGCGGGCAGATCATGAGGTCAAGAGATAGACACCATCCTAGCCAGCATGGTGAAACCCCGCCTCTACTAAAAAATACAAAAATTAGCTGGGCATGGTGGTGCACTCCTGTAGTTTGGCTACGCGGGAGGCTGAGGCAGGAGAATCGCTTGAACCCAGGAGGCAGAGGTTGCAGTGAGCCGAGATTGCGCCACTGCACTCTGCCTGGCGACAGAGCGAGACTCTGTCTCAAAAAAAAAAAAAAAAAAAAAGTAAGCATACTCTTACTGTATGACCCAGCAATTGCATACCTTGTATTTACCCAAGTGGGTTGAAAACTTAGGCCCACACAAAAACTTGCACATGGATGTTTAACAGCTTTATTCGTAATTTCAATAACTTGGAAGCAACCAAGATGTCCTTCAGTAGGTGAACAAATCAATAAACTGTGGCACATCCAGACAGTGGATATTATTTATTGCTAAAAATAAATGAACTATGAACCCATGAAAAGACATATAAAATCTTAAATGAGTATAAGTGAAAGAAACCAATCTGAAAAGGGTACATAAGGTATGATTTCATATTCTGGAAAATACAAAGCTATGGAGACAGTAAAAAGATGAGTCCTTTCCAGGGGTTAGCAGAGAGAGGGATCAATCGAGTACAGAGGTTTTTTAGAGCAGAGAGACTATTCCATATGATAACATAATGGTGGATACACATTATACGTTTGTCAAAACCCCTAGAATATACACCAAGTGTGAACCCTAATGTGAACTGTGGGCTTTGGGTGATGGTAATGTGTCAATGTAGGTTCGTCGATTGTAGCGAATGTACCACTGTGATGTGAGATGTTGATAGTGGGGGAAGTTGTGTGTGTGTCAGAGGCAGAGGGTATATGGGAACTCTGTACTTTGTTCAGTTTTGCTGTGAACCTTAAACTATAAAAAATAGTCTATTTTTATGGCAGGAAAAAAAAAAGCTTTCAATTTAGCTATCAGGCCAGATCTTCTGACATCAACCAGTATACTGCAGTTCAATTCTGGAACTAACCACCCTGAATTAGTGTCAGACTCCACAAGTTTCAAGAGCATGGTACCCAACAAGACTGCCCCCGCTTCAGACACCAGCTGCAAGTCAAGTTCTCCGGCCACTCATACTTGTCAACTGGCTACAAATCCAGGGGGTTCCCAAGACCCTTCTCACTACCTCGCCACAAGATTTCCCTGAATTCAGAAGCCATTTACAAGTTCAGGGATCTCCAGGTCACCCATATTTCTGACCAACTGCCTATGTATTCAGAGGGGATCCTAGAAGACACATATAGCAAGATCTCGAAGAGTCCTGAATGCAGAGCTTTTATGCCCTCTCCCTGTATACTTACAACATAGTTCCCTCCCAGCACATTAGTGGATTCACCAACCAGAAAACTGTTCTTCACTTCAGTGTCTAGAGTTTCTATTGGGACTTCATGATGAAGACTTGATTGATTGAACACTAATTGATTGAACTAAATTTTTAGCTCCACTTTCCTCCTAAGAGGTTGGACTGGGCCAAAGGCCCCTAGTCACACAATTAGTCTTTCTGGTGACTAGCTGCTATCCTGAGCCATCTTGTTAACATAAACCCTGGTGTGAATCAAGGGGCTTATGAATAACAAAGATACTTTTATCACCTGGGAAATTCCAAGCATAAAGCTCCTTGCCGGGAACCCAAAACAAAGACAAATTCAGCACCAGGTGTTGAAAAAACAGTAGCTCTTGATAACCTAATTTTTTTCAAAAGTATATCATGGAAAGCTGGACTGAAAAGTATTTAAGATTGTAAGATTTAAGAGGATCTCTGTTAATCTAGTATTTTAATAGATGTTTTAGCTATGTAAATCTTTATCATGCAGTTTTGAATTTTGTGTATATGATTTTATGCATAAATATATTTCTTTGATAAAAAGAAGAGAGGACTTTACTTGGAAAGATCAGCCAGTAGAACAACAGAGGACCGTTTCCAGTTTTTACCACTTCACACTGTCAAACAGATGACCTTAAAAACAGTTTTTGTCTGGGCTCTAGTTCATTTCATTGGACTTAATTTTCCTTTTAATAGCAAGTTATTTCAGAGTGTTTTAGGTATCCACTTTCTCTAAGGAAGTGCTTAGTTATATTTTTCTCTTGCAGATTGATTATACCGGAACAGAGCCTTCCAGTCCCTGCAATAAATGTTTATCTCCGGATGTGACACCTTGCATTTGTACCGTTAACTTCACACTAGAAAAGTCATTTGAGGTCTGTGTTTCCAAGTAATGTGCTAGAAAAGCCATGCTTTAAAAAATACTGATATTGTACTAAATGTCTTTTACTAGGTATTTTCCTTTTATAGAGGAGTCACTTTAATTTACTGGAATTTATAGGCTTTTGAGGAAGATCGTTTTATGTGTTTGGCTGTTGGATTTTGCTGTCTGGTAATTAAATACATTTATTTGAATGGTTTATTTTAGTTCTTTGTAGACAAAATTTAAGACATTGTATTTTATCCTTTCACTAGATAATTTTATGACTGTACAAATCAATTTTTTATAAAGGTATATATACTTGTATTTTTAAAATTATTGCTCAAGTTATTTTGCATACTTATAATACTAAAGCAAGCTTTACTTTAGAAAATAATAATTCTCCCATCACTTAATTGAATTATTTTTAAGACATATGAAGCATTGTAAAAAATGCAAACACTTATTAAAACCTTACTGATGATTTATGTTTTTTATAAGTAGTTAGAAATCCATCTGTTTGCATTTACACTGCCATTCTGAGCACATGCTAACGGACATAAAGATTCAGATAGGCATGTAAAGACCACTTTGTATTCTCCTGTGCCTGAAAGTTGAGCTTAAAATAATTATTCTTAAGGGAGCAAAACTGCATTAATACATGCCAACTTTTTAGATTTTCTGCACTTAAGATTTTCTAAAGGTAGTGATGACTTTAATAGTCCCTAATAGTTGGTTGCCATCTAGTGGTTATAGATGCTCTTGCACTGAGATAAAGGACAGGATAGTGCTGTCTTTGAATAAAACATGAAAACAAATTTTGTAGAAGACAAATGTAATTATTTAACTTTGTTTCAGCAGAAACAAAATATACATTTAAAGCATCTTTATAAGTCCATGATTTTTCAATGTGATGGGCAAGCAATAAAGATGCAATAAGTTCTGCTTTTGTCAGAACAGGCACAATTGAAGAAATGAGAGACTAGTAGTGATACAGAAGCTCCATTATTTTTCTCTCCCATTCCAAAAATACTTCCGAACTTGTTGTTTGCAAAGGCAGTCAACCTCAGATTCATTCTCTTGTGGATTCTGTGTTTCTTCACAAGCTCAAACTTTGAATTGGAGTAAACTCTTTTCAGGGAACTTCAAGTAGGTTATTTTGTCTCAGTGTTTATTCAAAGAATCTCTCAGTTTGCAAATTGAATTTACTGTACCGAATCTTGAGGTAATACTTCCTTTTAAAAAAGAATATTCATGGTCTCAATTTCTGTGATGCAATTTTGATATTCCCCCTCTTCCACAAGAAAGTTTCCATGTAAACATTTTCTTTATATAGAATGGGAAAATTTGCATGGTTTGACATTTGAAAGTCAAGCATTAAATAATTGATAGTGTATATGAAAATAGCAAATCAAATGATGTATGCTTATAATGTTACTGAATTACTTTTAATTAAGGATAAGAATATAGAAAATAGAAGTAGCATCCAGAAATGAGAAAATAGCTTAATGTTTGCTACTTATAAAAATACTCATTTAAATGGCTTCTTAGCATCTTCTAAATAATTGTAATGTTTATAGGTTACCCTTCTTTCCCAGGTTATTTCAAAGTTTGCTCTATTAAATATATTAAAGTACTTTTCTTGATTATTATAAAGTGGCTTATTATCATAGAGACTCTACTAATTAGTAGTTTATTAACTCATATAGTATCCTCTTGAGGAATTTATTACATCCCAATTGAAGTTCAGAATTCACTTGGACAAGAAAAAAATGAATGTTTCAGCCGGACCTGGTGCTACAAACCTGTAGTGCATACCTCCCAGCATCTAGGGACAGAGATGGGAGAATAGCTTGGGCCCAGGAATTAAGGGCCAGCCTGGGCAACATAGCAAGTCTGTAGTCTCTGGGATTAAAAAAAAGAAACAAGTTTGACCATTATCCCTGTGAAACGTTGATGCTAACTGGGTGAAGACCAGTTTGAATTAGAGAAAATTTTAAATTGAAAGTAGCTCAGAGTAGGCTAATAGATTCCTTGAAGATTCTTTTTTAATGTAAATAGTACTTCTTTGATGTCTTTAAGGATAGTTTTAAAGTTTACTTGTGGAATTTTGTAACGTACTTTCTTTAACCTTATTTACAGTTGTGCCATTTTAGATTGCTAAGTACTGGTGGAATTTACCCCACTACCTATTACAAATTGTAACCTAGTAAAGTCCAAATTACGTAGCTTTTATGTACACATGAAATAAGTTTATACAGAATAGTTTTTGTACGAAAATTTTTCCCTCTCTGTTTCTCTAGGGCAATGTGTTTATGTATTATGGACTGTCTAATTTCTATCAAAACCATCGTCGTTACGTGAAATCTCGAGATGATAGTCAACTAAATGGAGATTCTAGTGCTTTGCTTGTAAGTAAAATGATAAATATGAAAATATGATATCTGTAAAATAAGAATATGTGGTAACTGTTCAGTTAGAATTGTTAGGATGAAATTAAAGTGTTGTCATTTATAGTTTGTATAGTGAGGATTTTTTTTTTCCCCCTGAGATGGAGTTTCACTTTGTCGCCCAGGCTGGAGTACAGTGGCACAGTATCGGCTAACTGCAACCTCTACCTCCCAGGTTCAAGCAATTCTGCCTTAGCCTCCCGAGTAGCTGGAATTACAGGCGCATATCACCACGCCCAGCTAATTTTTGTATTTTTAGTAGAGAGAGGGTTTTAACTAAATGTTGGCCAGGCTGGTCTTGAACTCCTGACCTCATGATCCGCCCACCTCGGCCTCCCACAGTGCTGGGATTACAGGCATGAGCCACTGTGCCTGGCCTGTATCATAAAGATTTTTAGTTAAAATATTTTTTCCTGAAATTTGCACAAATGCATTGACGCCCAGACTGGTTTGGAAATGTGTGTGGACTAGGGGATCTTAGTTTGTTTACTGTGGTTCAGTTTTTTAGTTTTCCATAGTAGTGGCTAGTGCCTAAGTATTTTTTCTTTTTTTTTTTTTTTTGAAACAGAGTCTCACTCTGTCGCCCAGACTGGAGTGCAGTGGCCTGACCTCGGCTCACTGCAACCTCCACCACCTGAGTTCAAGTGATTCTCCTGCCTCAGCCTCCCGAGTATCTGGGATTACAGGTGTGCACCACCAAGCCCGGCTAATTTTTGTATTTTTAGTAGGTACGGGGTTTCACCATGCTGACCAGGCTGGTCTCAAACTCTGGACCTCAGGTGATCTGCCCGCCTCGGCCTTCCAAAGTGCTGGGATTACATGGGTGAGCCATCGCCCGGCCCTAAGTATTTTATGTTACTGTTGCCAATGCAACAAACATTCAGAGGCCCTGAGCAATTTAGGATTTCTTAGAATTGACGAATCTCTTAGAATACAATTTAGGACTATGTTGTGAGCAGCAGGGGCCTCCTAAACATAAACTGTAACTGCTCTAGGTTGCCCTGATTGGTTTTATTGCTGATCATCAGTTCCTGATGTGTGGGATTTTAAGTAATACAAGTCTACTTAAAGATTCCTTGGTATACACAGGGTTCTGGTTAGGCCTATGATAGTCTGAATCTATGTAGGGTTTATTCCATAGGATCCAATCTTTAGCACTCAAATCCAGAGAAGATGATGTACTGTGAGATACACCAAGTTTCTAGACCTTTCTGAATGTGTTTTTTTGGGAATATAGATTGTGTGTGTTCCAAAACCCCAGAAATGGTGGCTGGTTTACAATTATTTTATTTACATATGTGCTCTGTTCACTGAGCGTAAAGAAAACTGAAACTGATTCTTATAAACTGCAAGCAAAGATTTCAGGCCAGACCAGGAATTGATCAATTTTTTCTGTAAAGGGCCAGATATTATGTGTAAGGCCCTTTACAATCTGGCATCAGCCTCATTATCTTATATACTATCTTTAATACATTAAACAAGGCCTGGCTGCCCTGGGCCTTGTTTGCTGCTCCCTAACCATGCATTGTGACACAAGTCATCTGCTCGTCTTGCCATTTAGCATTTCATTTATTTAGAATGCCATTTTTACTCTTCCCTGGAGGTCTTCTCATCTCAAGGCCTGCTATTTTTCTAAGTGTCCTTCCATGCAAAAATGTGCTTCTTTACATGTTTTATTTATTTTTTTGTTCCAAGTCACTACCACTTTTTGCTTTGATAAACAAATTGTGTCTCACATCATCCAAGCCTGCTCCTTTCCAGGCCATTTTCATAGCAGCTATAGAGATGTTTTTAAAAAGTATAAATATCACTTCACTACCTAAAATCTCTTAGTGGTCATATTAGCACTTGTACTAAAATCTCAGGATGATCTGAGCTATGCGTAATCCTCTTATCTCATCACATATCATCCTCCCTCTTGGCATGCTCCAGCTACATTCACCATTACCTTCACAGAAATAAGTTCTTTAGTGGCATGTGGTGTTCTCTTCATCCTGGCTCTTATTTCTTATGACAGTTGGTTTGTAAGGGTCTGCTTCCTCTGTTACATTTTGAGTTGCTTAAAAATAGGGATCGTATTCTTTTCATTTTTCTGTTTTTAGCACCTAGTATGGTACATGCTACATATTAGGTACTCATCAAATAGCTTTGTTTTTTTTTGTTTTTTTTTTTTTGAGATGGAGTCTCACCACTCTGTCGCCCGGGCTGGAATGCAGTGGTGTGATCTCAGCTCACTGCAACCCCTGCCTCCTGGGTTCAAGCAATTCTCTGCCTCAGCCTCCTGAGTAGCTGGGATGACATGCGTGCGCCACCACGCCCGGCTAATTTTTGTATTTTTAGTAGAGATGTGGTTTCACCATATTGTCCAGGCTGGTCTTGAACTCCTGACCTCATGATCCACCAACCTCGGCCTCCCAAAATGCTGAGATTACAGGCGTGAGCCACTGTGCCCAGCTTGTTTTTGTTTTTTTTTTGAGACAGGGTTGACTTTGTCACCCAGACTGGAGTGCAGTGGCATGACCTCCGCCCACTGCAACCTTTGCTCCCGGACTCAAGCAAACCACCCACCTCAGCCTCTCAAGTAGTTGGGACAAATGGCGCACGCCACCATGCCTGGCTAATTTTTTGTATTTTTGTAGAGATGGGGTTTCCCCATGTTGCCCAGGCTTATCTTGAACACCTGGACTTAAGGAATCCTCCCACCTTGGCTTCCCAAAGTGCTGAAATTAGAAGCGTGAGCCACCGTGCCCGACCCTCGTCAAATAGCTTTTGTAAGCCAGTTAATGCAAAGTACCTAGCATTGCTTAGTTTAGTACTTGACACATAGGTAGTAAATAATATTTTCCTTTCTTTTAAAACTTCCTTAAGAATTTAGTGGCTAGCAGATATATTTGCCCTAATGTTAATAGCTTTATCAATACAGATGGTGTAGGGATCAAATAGCTGAGAAGTCAAATATTGAAGAGACTTTATGAGATACCTGCCACAGGCTTCCTTAGCCTTCTCTTATCTTTTCCATTCACACAAGTGCTTTTTTCCAGTCTAGACATGGAGAATATAGATACAAGTCAAGGTTAGCTGATAATGAAATAATCCTAAGAGGTCTAATTAGGGTCTTCTTAATTTCTAATTGAGATTATCTTGGTATGTTTATGTGTTTTGAGACATAGCTTAATGTGGCGGGAGGGTCCCAGCTCAGACATACACCTAACCTCAGACTTGATACAATTTCTAGTTGAATCCCATAACTGCCACACCTCTTTAAGATCCTCAGTAGGGACTAAGTCAAAACCAAATCTGGACCACAGGCAAATGTTCTGCCTTGTCAGCATTTTTGTTTTTCTTGTACCTGGATGCACAGTTTAAAGATTGATATATTCTAGGAATCTGCACTAAACTCCTTCCTTCCTTTCTTAGATATAGGATTTAACCCCAAATCACAAAATTTGAGATTGTATAGTTGGACGTGTTTATTTTGTGAAGCCCAGTTAAATTAAAGGAATTGCCCAAGGAACTAGAACCTCTAGCGTCTTTAGTTCCAGTTTAAGATTTTCTTGTATCACAACTGGATTGGCAATAGACCATTTCTTAATTTTTCTTGGGCAGAAAACCCTTTGTGGGAATGTTTCTGTGATCAGAAAATCAAAAGGATGTTTATTTGATATATGCATATAGGACAAAACATATGCAAGTAAAGGTTATGTTACAAAGGTAAGACAGTAATGTTCAGAATACATTTTGAATATTTAAATGTGGTGTTATTTATAGCCTACTTACATTACAGACCTATGTATTACAAGTGAGGAAAATATAGGTGTTGAATTCTTAATCAGTAATTTAGGGATAGCTCATAATTTAGGGATAGCTCATAGTTCTCCCAAAGGCCTGGATAATAATTTCTCTTTTCTTTTCCTTCTAAAAACCAGAACCCCAGTAAAGAATGTGAGCCTTATCGAAGAAATGAAGACAAACCAATTGCTCCTTGTGGAGCTATTGCCAACAGCATGTTTAATGGTATGATATAGATACAAATATAGACATATATAATTAGGACAATTTGCATAATTTCATTACAGATTTGATTAGTAAACATGAATGAAATTGAGGAACTCCAACATTTAAGACTAAATCAAGTATTGAATGGGGTATTATAATGCTTTGTGATTTTCTTTTGAGCATACTTACATTTTAGAATGGATTTCTGTCTCTGAGAAGAAAGAAGCAGAAACATTCTGCTAATCTTCGTATTTCATATAACTTAAAATAAAAGTCAGGCTGACCTTCCCACTCACTTTATTTTTGTCATTGAAAAGGAGCTATAATTGATCATTTAGAGCAGCACTATCTGATAGAAAGATAATGTGAGCTGTAAATACAAGTCTTGTAGGTAATTTTACATTTTCTTTCTTTCTTTTTTTTTTTTCTTTTTCTTTTTTTGAGACAGAGTCTCGTTCTGTCGCCCAGGTTAGAGTGCAGTGGCGTGATCTTGCTCACTGCAACCTCTGCTTCCTGGGTTCAAGCATTTCTCTTGCCTCAACCTCCCCAGTAGCTGGGATTACAGGCGCGTGCTACCACACCTGGCTATATTTTTTGTATTTTTAGTAGAGATGGGGTTTCACCATATTGGTCAGACTGGTCTTGTACTCCTGACCTTGTGATCCACCCACCTTGGCCTTCCAATATGCTGGGATTACAGGCGTGATCCACTGTGCCTGGCCTGGTAATTTTAAATTTTCTAATAGTCCTATTTGAAACTGTGAAAAGAAACAAGTGAAATTAATTTTAGTAATACATTTTATGTAACACAATATATCCAAGATACTATTACTTCAGCATGTAATGCTATATAAAAGTTGAGATACTTCATATTCTAATTTTTTATACTAAGTCTTTGATATCTGATGTGTATTGTACACTTACAGAACATACTCATTTGGACCAACCACATTTCAAAAGACTCAGTAGCCCTGTGTGCCTAGTGGCTGTTGTATTAGACAGCGCAGACGGATAAATGGATAAGCAAGAAGCAATTAGGGATGCATTATTGGAAGGAAGGAAGGAAAGGTAGATTTACCTTGCAATTATAGTTGGGTTAATGTTAAAACATTTGATCTTAGTGCATGTCAGCTAGCCTATGGGTAAGTGAATTAGAATTCTGTTAAGGGAAGAGAAGTCCATCTAGCGTTATAAAGTTACCATAGTTAATCCACATAGGAATAAAGAACAAATGTGAATCATATGCCTACTCTGTCACAACCACTTTTGGAAGCAAATATCAGGTCCTTATTTCTCACAGAGTTAAGCAGATGCTATGAGTTTTCAAGAGATATTTAGTAATGTCTTCCTTTTCTTGTGTTTAGATACATTAGAATTGTTTCTTATTGGCAATGATTCTTATCCTGTACCTATCACTTTGAAAAAGAAAGGTATTGCTTGGTGGACAGATAAAAATGTGAAATTCAGAAATCCCCCTGGAGGAGACAACCTGGAAGAACGATTTAAAGGTAAAACATTACTAATATTCCTTAAAAAATTAAACTAGGAGTTTTAATGAAGTATTTAAAATTTTCTGTCTTCAGAATCTTAAAGTTTATGCTTTGAAAAACACAATTTTTCTTTCCTCACCTTCATACCAAGTTAGGTAAATGTTCTAATGTACTAAAATTCTAAAGGAAATGTATACTTTTAATTTTGAATTCAGTTTCTGTGGTGTCTTATAAGCATTTCAGCTATAATATTTTAAAATTGCAGCAAAGCTTCTTTTGAATAAACCCCTATTTATTATCCAAATTTATTTGTTTCTCTGCCACTTTAATTTCACAATGTAATATTTTGTCTCCTCATCCCTTCCCCACTCCTTTTAAGGTACAACAAAGCCTGTAAACTGGCTTAAACCAGTTTACATGCTGGATTCTGACCCAGATAATAATGGATTCATAAATGAGGATTTTATTGTTTGGATGCGTACTGCAGCATTACCTACTTTTCGCAAGTTGTATCGTCTTATAGAAAGGAAAAGTGATTTACACCCAACATTACCAGCTGGACGATACTCTTTGAATATCACATACAGTATCCTTTTTTGGCTGGGTATACAGATTCATAGAGCTTGAAAGGAGTCTACTCCAACCTTATATGTGTTATGTGGCATGTTACCTTGGGCTTTAGTTTTGGGATCTGCATTTTTACAAAAGTATGTGTGGTATATGCGAGAATGTATTTTAAAATTTGTATCTTCTAGTAATGTTTTCAATTTGCATATACTTGGTACTGGGGTTTGAAGCATATTGTTTGGTAAATTACTTAAAATGTAGGTGATTGATTTATTAACAAGCTAGGTATTTTTAAAAGGGAGATTGTAATTGGGCCTAATGTAAAGGCCAATGAGAGTACCTAAAATTGGGAGTTGAGTGGTACTGGGATGTTTTAATATATATATTTTTAGATATTAAAAATCAATGGATGTGTTAATTTGTATCAATGTAATTGTTCATAATTTTGATCTATTGGTAGTATCAAAACTCAAAACATTTTATTATTAGCTGTTTTGTTCCACATTAATAAGTTCACATTCAGTGCTGATAAATAACATTTATTCCACTCTATGTGTTAACACTGTGCTGAGTGTTTTCTGCTCATTATTTAATTCAGGCAGCAGCATATCTCCCTATTATAGACCAGAATACAGGAATATCGAGCACTTAAGTAACTTATCTGACTTTACACGGTAATAACAATGAGTTGGGGTTCATAACCAGGCTGTTGACTCCAAAGGCCATAATTTTACTCTCAGCTACCAACATAGGCTGCATCTCCGCTAGTTCACTCAGTTACACCAACCCATATCTGCATAGATGCAGTCTTTATTAGGAGGGAAATAGTAATTTCTTTTATTCTAACCAAAGTCTTTACATCTTTTAATCTGGAGCCTATATTTTACATACACTGTGAGTGAAGAGATCTCCCAATGCTAGAATCTTAAATGTGTGCTGATCTTTGCATTTTTTATTTTCATAATCCAAATGAATCATAATCCAAGTGGGTTTTGGTTTTAAAATGGATTAGTAAATGGTTAAATTAATAGACCCAATTTCAAAATAAGGTTTTTTTTGGATTCTAGTCTCTTGATATTGCACCTGAATACACAAGTAAATATGGCCTGCTATGGCAAGCTAAAAGTGACCAAGTTTTTGAAACTAAATCCACATTGGAGCAGTTTTGGACAGACAGACCCAGTTCAAGTGCTGATTTCTAGAACATTATCCTGAGGAGATAGTCAAACTAGAGAGCAGCTCTGTTAAAATTAGCATCCAGAAAATCTCTAGAGAGTAAGGGCACATTTAGCAACCTGTAGCCTAGGGCACAATGAAAGGAAGTCTGTGAAGCACTGAGGAATTCTTAGTTGATAGATGATTGCCATACAGGAATTCTGCAGCAGGGTCCCAACTTTGAAAGAACTATCTAAAGGAATGCATGATATATGGCAGATTGAGAAGACTTGATAAGACAGGAATTTGGACCTGCAAAACATCAAGGGTTAATTTTCAAAATTGGGCATACGGTGGGAACTGAAGACTTCTAGAATGAAGGCAGAAGCCTGTTTCTTTAGGGTTGGGATGCTAGAGAGAGACTAGCATGGGCAATTTGATACTGTATCCCACAGAATGTTGGGTTAGCTAGAGGTCTTAAAATCATTCCTGCCTTAGTTTAGGGTTGATTTAAGAAGTTAGCAGAACCGAACCTGCCATTGGGAGTTAGGGACCCATAGGGACCCATCTGTGGGGATGGAGAGTTGAAGAAACTAGAGAAACAGATAGGGCCTAACCCTAGATTCAAAAGATGCTTTTGAAAAAGTTGTAAACTTTTTGCATGGAGACTTGGTTCTGGCTTCTTCGCTACCTTACCTCTTGCAAAATTCTACAACTGGTCCATGTAGATAATTCATCTAGTATACTGGTGCCCTATTTCCTAAATCTCCTTAACAGCCCACCCTTCACTTCCACTGTTAGCTATCAGCTGTGTCACAGAGTGAGTTTTGTCATTGCTCTAAATCAGCAAGTTAAAACTTTGTTATGCTTTTTGACCTTTTGCTCAGAGCCTTTTCATAGTCTCATAACTACACTCTTGCTACATGTTCTTTGAGCTCACAGAGACTTCTAGTCCCTGATTTTTCCATTTTCTCCTGGTCTGTCAGTCTCCTTGTGTGGGCTTCATTGTTCACTTGAACTATTTTTTTCACGTTGCATTCCTTTGAGGCCTTTTGCCCCTTCCATGTAATGAGACCAAAAGCACTTGAGAAACTGCGTAACCTTTACATTTTGTTTGTTTTGGTAAAATATTTTGGCTTTTACTACTGACATTTAATTTGCTAAATCAGTCTTTCAAGATAATATTTTGTGTGTGTGTGTGATTTAGAACATAGGATTAAGGTACCTGTATATCCTAGAATTACACAAATGAATTACCAACAATTAAATGGCAACTTTTAAAATTATATTTTAAACATCAAGTAACCAGAGATGGAAAAATCTTCCTATACCCTCTTCAGATTACCCTGTACATTATTTTGATGGACGAAAACGGATGATCTTGAGCACTATTTCGTGGATGGGAGGAAAAAATCCATTTTTGGGGATTGCTTACATCGCTGTTGGATCCATCTCCTTCCTTCTGGGAGTTGTACTGCTAGTAATTAATCATAAATATAGAAACAGTAGTAATACAGCTGACATTACCATTTAATTTTATATTATGAAAGCAAATCATCTGCATGTGCATCAAGGCCAGTCCTATTCAACCTAGCTTTCGAATGCTGATGTCTGGTTAGTATGTCATTTTGAAGTTGGCACATAACTTTTCTAAAAAAAAAAAGCAGTCTTTGTTGTTTGCTTCTTCCCTATGGATGACTTCTGAAAATATATGACGGGTATAAAAAAATTAGCTATATTGATCATATCAACACTGTAATTGCTGAAATGGCATTCTAATGTTTGCTTTTTATTGGGACAGGCCACATGATGCATAGAGCCTCTTTCATGTGACTTGTGTCTACTGCTTAAATCTTTATGCTGTGTTGATGATATTATATTGACATATGATGCTATATATGTGTATGTATTTTGTGGAGAAAGGGATTACAAGATGTATGAGTATAACGACTTGCTAACTTTCAGGATTCAGAGAAAGATGAAGAAAGACCATATCTAAATAATATACTTCATCGTTTTCATGTGTATAAATGCTTAAAATACCATCTTTGTTGAGGTGGTTCATGTATCCAGTTTATCTAGTACAGTTATTTGTCAAGCTTAGCTTTGATTTCAAAGGACATGCTTACCTTATCTAGCATAAGAATTAATGCTCCTGTCTGCAGTGGTTGGGTAGGTCCTGCTTAGGAGAATTAAAAAATTCCTCTTTCCATTTGGTTAAATGTTGCAGTCAGGAAGCCCAACTCACTTGGAATGTTTTTATATGTAATCATTTCCCTTGAAGCTTATGCTTTATAAGGGAAGAAAGAATTCAGGTGATAATGGGAAAACTGCTTGGCAGAGCTTCATCTTCTGCCTCAACTGTAAACCACATGTAAATGCTTAATGGAGACTGTTTTCATTCTTGTGATATTTAACATTCAGAAAATTACTTCAGCTTTGGAAATACCTCAGGCTGTTTTTATTTTGCAGGTAAGTGTTTTGACTTAAGTACTAATATTCCAGAAATTTTTGAAAGCAGTAACCTTAATTTCCTATGTATTTCATTCCACTTTTGCATATAGGTCAAATGGCAATGTGTATGCACATTCTCTTTAGTTAATGCACCAATTGTTTTGGTTGGTTTTCCTAAGACATACTTTAAAAAGATGTTCTGTAAATTTCCTAATTAAATTATGGGGATTTTGGAGTATGTACATGATAAATTATAATATGTATATGGTTGAAGTTATTTTATTTTTTACTAACTGGAATTATTTTAATATTCCTTATTGAATAAATGCTGTAACTTGTTTGCTATGGAACTTATTCTTAAAGTTCTAGTTAAAAATAATTTTTCCACATGCATGAAAATGTATGTATTAATCAGAGGTGGCTTGATTACATTGAAATTGCTTTATTGTTGTTGTTGTTTTTTTTTTTTTACTGAAATAACTCATGTTTGTGTAGAAGAATGCCTGTTTATTCAGAGTTTATATTTTCCTTCAGTTATATTTTAAATCAAAAGGCCTGGGTAATGTATACTTTTGATTAATATATACTTTTTTTAAAAAACAAAAAGCAATGTAATGGTTAATAGTAGAAATGTGCCACACTTTTCAAGTTTTATATAACATATGAAATTCAGTTAAAAGAATGTGTATTTCATAATGACTTTTAACTGGTAAAAATATTACTTGCACGAAGTACTTGATGTATGGTTATCCTGAAATTTTGGAGTATTTGGTGTGTTCTTTGTCTAAAAATAGTCTTTGTTTTGTCAGTCCTTCAGAATGTTATTTATTCTGAAAATTGTCCCTCTTGCACTTGGCAGTTTATTTTCTGGGATACATTGTTGGGGGAGAGGGGTTTCGCCAGTCTTTCCAGATTGAGTCTGTGCTGTTTAAGGAGGACTACCATCCTGCAACTCTTTTTCTAATTGGGGCACAGAGAGGATGTCAGTAAAGAAAAGTTGAAGAGCCCTTTCAGCACTTTCTCATCTGTGGAGAAGGTAGAATCTTAAAATACATTTGGAGTTTTATCTGTTTTACAAGTGCATTGATGGCCTAAGTTCCTCCTATTTTCTGCTGTTTGATCTCTAAGGAACTCCTGTTGCTAAATATGAAGAGTATGGAACATTCATATGGTCTCTGTGAAGCATGGGGGGAGGGAAGACATTTCTTTTTCTTATAGGCTTTATGCTCAAATGTCATAGTCACCTTTCAAAGAATCATGTTGCATTTTAAATGCACCCAGCTTAAGTAGAAGGCATTGAAGGATGCATTAATTTTCAGGAACCATTTTGAATTATGAAAATATTCCCAGTTGAAGAAATTATTCAATAAGTAAAAGCTGAGAAATTTCATTGAAATCATAAGGCAGTTTAAGCATAAATTGATAAAAATAGCTGTGTACTACTAATTAATAGAAAATCATTCAACCAAGAGAAGAGTCAAATGAATATCATTTGTTTATTGGCTAGTGAGTTTCTTTGTAACCTTGATTTTATTAAGTAATATTCGGTTAGTATGTCCTATGTTAATAAAAATGAACAAAATTAATTTTGCTATGTTCAGGTGTCTTGATAAAATAACAACGCCCCAGTGTTGTTGCTTATGTTTAGCACTAAATTTTAACACAGGGTCAGTGAGTCCAGGTTTTAACTTCTTCATGCCTGGATGGGATGAAATGTAATTCATTGTTAAATTAATGCATATTTGTATTTATTAATCACTGTGACAACATTAACCATCTGTTCTTACCAGGAAGTGGTCAGATTATCATCTGAGTTACAGTTAGACTGGCTAAGTTTGGTATTAGATCAAGGGGAATGTCCAGTAAACAGAGAGGTAAGGATGATGAAAATAATGAAGTGGGGTACACAGGAAAAACCTGACTGCTGAGGAAGAGCAGCTGAGAGATAGGGTCAGTGAATGTGGTTCAGCCTGCTACCTCTCCTGTCTTCATAGAAACATTGCCTTAGAATTATTGTATGACACTTTTTTTGTTGGTTAAGCTGTAAAGTTTTGTTCTTTGTGAAAATGGGTATTTTGAGGGGAGGGTGGAAGGAGTAAGGAAGTGCTCCTTTTACAAGAATTTCGATGCATGAGTGTCTGTTGTAGGGTTCGGATGATCTAGTAAAGTGTTTTAGAACCCCTTTTTATCCCATGCACCATTCGGTAAATATAAAAGTCACAATTCTGCTAATGTCATTTGGCACTTCAAAATAAATATCTTGTCTAAAAACAAATCAGACAATGGTGGCCTTATTTCCTTTTATATATCTATAAAATGTGTCAAAGTAACATGTGTACACAGTTTTAAAAAATAAAATAGTAAGTTCTAAAGGCTTTATGATAAAAAATAGTAGTATCTGCCTGAACTTTCCTTCCCTCCCAGAGGCAATCACTTTGACTTCAAAAGTTGTTTCTTCTGTTATTTATCTTAGTGTATCTAAATAGTATGGCTATTATGTTGCTTGATGTAACAATTTTAGACATTATTGTCTTCTTAGTAATGTTACATGATGATTTAGCTCTCTAACACACATACTTTGCCTTCTGTTATATAGTTACATCATTATATTTAGTAAACATATTAGCTGTTATTTAATTATGACTGTATAAATATCGTATACTCTAGGGCAAATGTAACATGATTTTCTTTTGCATAATTTTATTTTTCCTGTAATTAATAATTGCCTCATTTTAAACATTTACATAACTTTCTACAAATTTACCTTAAAAATTATCCAACTTCTCTGTCAGGTCTGCCATGTTCCCATCACTAGTTTGAAGGGTTTTTGTACCCAAATATCAGATAATGTCCCTGTTTTTACCAGAGATCTCTGCTGCAGTTGTCCTTCTATGCCAGTCTGTATGGTTGCTCTCTTGGCCTACTATACAGTGATGATCCCATGACCTCCCTTTGTCATCCTGTGTTGGACTTCCCATTTCCTAGTTTACTTTGTTTACTAGAGCACTTCCTAAAACACTTACAGCTTCCTAAGAAATAGTATATGAAAATTAAATTTTTTGAGGTCTTAAATGTCTAAAACACCCTTTTTCCATCCTTACATTTCATTGATAGTTTGACTACACATACAACTTTAAATTAAAAATAAGCTCTCTCAGCGTCTTGAAGGCATTGCTCCACTCTTGTCTAGCTTCCATTGTTACTAATGAGAAATCTGAACATATCTTAGTCAGATGTTGGACTTCTCCTAGATTGGTGCTTAATTTTCTTCTCTTTTTCTCCAGTTGTTTCGATGCTATTATCTCTGTTCTTTCTAGGAAAAGTACTTAATTTGATCTTGCAACATTATCTTCCTTGTATTGAATTTGTAGCACATTTCTAAAAATATTTTAATTTCTAGAACTTCTTTCATTTCTATTGTGTTTCCAAAATATCCTACTTAGTTCATAAATAAAATATCTTATTTTTCTGAGGATATAGATGTATGAATATGTATTACTACTTTTGTTTACTGCTCAATTAACACCAAGGTTTTTTTGTTACTATCTGTAATTTGTAATTTGTTTTTTTTTCTTGTTCATATAGGTGAATTTCCTGTTATTTCTGGCTAGTCTTGGCAATATATGAGGAGACCCAAAACACTATTTGAAAGCTTTGTGTTTGTGGGCAATACTTGAAGGGGTCTAGGGAGGTTCTATTTCTTACTGCTTTTAACTCTGCTTCTTCCTTGTCCTCCATCTCACCTCCTGATTTCCACTTCACACATACTTCCTTGTATCTGTCCCTCTCCATATTTCTTCCACTTAGTTGTCTTCCATTTATTTCTCCAGATAAAAATTCTCTGGTCTTCCACCTGTGAGAGACAGTGGTGGAAGTGAGAGATCATATTTTTATGGCTAAGAGGAGTAGGGCAGAGAACTTTGGGGATCAGGCCATTCTGTTGTATATGCTTTCAACTAGACATTTTCAGGCCTGTCCCTGCCTCCACTCTGCTGTAACTTTTACCTCCAAATCTGAGCTGCTCAGGGACTGTGGAATCAGTCAGCATGCTTCTCACTGGTATCCACCTTGTAGTCCCTCTAGATTGCAGCTTTCTCTGTTCAGCTCAGTCATATTCCATCTGCTTTCAGTTTTCCAGAAGTTTGTTGAAATCATTTGTCTGTTGCTGCCTCCTCTCTATTCAAATTTTGGGCTCATGTCTTTTTAAAATTGTTTTCCAGATTATCGTATGGTAAATTTTACTTCTGTTCTGGTAGCATAGTTTTTTGAGTTTTAATACCAGAGATAAAGTACCATCACTCCCCAAAAAACTCCTCATACTATTCCTTTGTAATCATTCACCCTTCCTCCCACTCATAACCCCCAATTTGTTTTCTATCCCCATAGTTTTTTCTTCTAGAAAGTTCTAAATAGGAGCAATGCCATATGTAACCTTTGAAACAGCCTTCTTTCCTTTAGTGTAATGGCCCTGAGATTCATCCAAGATAATGTGTCTTATCAATAATTTTTCTCATATTTTTCAAATTTATTTCATTTTACTATAGTGGGATGGAGGAGAGATAAACTCGGGGGGCCAATCTACCATCTTAAATCAGAAACACCTTGAAGCAAATATACCCTTCACTTTTTGTTGATTTTATAATGTTTTTAAAAAAAATCTTAAAAGAGAAACTTGTTATTTAAGTGGTAGTAATAAGAGCTTGTCTGTGTATCACAAGCTTTTCTATACAGGGTAATGTGGAAAAAGATTGAACTCCCCTTACATCCCTTTCAAGCTTATTATGCCACTTTGTTTCAAGCACAGAATTGCAGACAATAGCTTTACAAATATTTGTCAAATTGCAGTATCAGTGGTGTAAAGTAACCCCAGGGCATGTTGTCATGCCTTTTCACAACAAACTTTGTGAAACAGTATGTCCTTTATATTTTCTTGTCATCTTCAACTTCAATCAGGGTCAGGCTTTCACCTCAAGATTATACTGTTTGTACTCTGTTGAGTGTCACCTGTGTCTGAAAGATTCAGTAGAAAGAGTATGGGTTTCAGAAGTAGGCTGATACGGCTCCTATACTTACAAACTGTACCTTGCAATTGCTTAAATCTTCTAAGCCATTTACCTTTCCTTGTCTGTAAAATAGGGATTTCAATACCTATTTGACAGATTTTGTTTTGAGCAATGAGTGACAGATAAAAAGCATTTAACACAAAGCATAGAAAAATAGATATTCAATGAACAATTCCCATTCTTTTCTGTCAAATCAAGTGAACTCGCCCTTATTTTTTTTTTGCTCCATTATATCTTTTTGCTCCATTTGATAGGCATTTTCCTTTCCTCTCCTTTAGCATGTGGCTTCTGTGAATGACTCTCCTGATTTTTTTCCCCTTATCTGTTCCTTAGTCTCCTTTGTATATTCCTTAATTATACTAACCATATAAAATGTTGGGAGTTCTTTGAGATTGTGTTCTATGCCTTTAAGTTACACATTCTCCCTGAACAATCTTAAGTACCTTATTATTTCTGTTGTCTTTACACTGACTGACTTCTCTGTCTTTTCTTGTGCCTTGACATCTGTCTTGAGCTCTAGATTTTTCATTATTAATCACTGGAGACATGAAAGTTAATAATGAATTAACCTAAGTTAATAAGGCCCAAGCAGCAATCATTCCACACAACCCTGGGTTTAATAAGGTCAAAACAGGAATAATCTCACACCAGAGATTTACATTCCTCGTTATTGTGAATGGTATAGCCAACCACCTTGAGGTAAGCCAGAAACCCTAGCTCTCTTCTCCAGCTGCCCAATCTAATATAAATCACTGTATTGTGTTGAGTTTTGAATGTTCTTCCTTTTAGTTGGGTCTCTCATCCCTCCCCTTATCTACATCTCTCTTGATTATTTAGTTTAGGTTTTCCTTCCTCCTTGGATTACTATGAGAGCTTTCTGACAGACTCTCTGACCCTAATAACTCATGTCCAATCCAGCCTTTCATTACTAGAATGATCCTGAAATAGAGCTCCAATTTTAACAGTTTGCTATTTGAACCTGTAAGTAGCCCTTCAGGATGTTTAATTCATCCCTGAACTCAGCCTTCCACTATTACCTCAATTCTTCATTTGTTCTGCAAACCAAACCATTTGCAATTCCCCAAGACACCTGGCCACCCTGTCTTGGCCTTTGCAAATGTTAAAGCTTTTGCCTAGATTTTTCTTCTTACCCAACCTTTCCTCCCATAATAGTTTTTGAGTTATTTTAACAGCCACCCAATGATGATGAATACTATTATCTCCATTTTAAAGATAAGAGAAACTGAGGTATAGATTATGTATCTTGCCTTCAGTCATGTCATTACCACTAAATGGCAGATTCAGGATCTGTCTGACTTTCAAGTTCTTAACAACTATTTTTTTTTCTCTTTTCACTCCATCTAGGCCTCTGTTTTTACAGTTCCTGCAGCGCATCAACGCTTGATTCCAAATTCAGATTGTTAATCATGTTCTTGTCCTAAGTCTGGAATGACTTAATTTCTGCTCCATTTATTCTACCAGACCTTGCCAAAATTGTCTTTTTTTTTTTTTGAGACAGAGTCTCACTGTGTCACTAGGCCAGAGTGCAGTGGCGCGATCTCGGCTCACTGCAACCTCCACCTCCCGAGTTCAAGCGATTCTTCTGCCTCAGCCTCCCGAGTATCTGGGACTACAGGCTAATTTTTGTATTTTTAGTAGAGACGGGGTTTCACCATGTTGGCCAGGATGGTCTCGATCTCTTGACTTGTGATCCGCCCGCCTCGGCCTCCCAAAGTGCTGGGATTACGGGGGTGAGGCTGTAATCCGTGCCCGGCCCCAAATTCTGCCTTTTTACAACCTTAGCCCACTACTTTCTTTGAATTTCCCATACAGCTTTTGTTGTACCAGTTACTTGGAGAGTCATTTATGTCTGCATCAAATTTACTGTTATGTATGATATTCCTAATTAGATTATATTCTCCAGAAGGTCAGAGACTTTAAAACAATATTCCCTTGAGTGTATTACAAAGCGTTACATTCATAGTAGGTAGCTGGTAGATTATTGTTCAATGGAGAGTGACTCATGTTCTTGTTGATGAAAATAGTCAAACTCTATAAAATATTTTAAGAGATTTATTCTGAGCCAAATATGGGTGATCATGGCCTGTGACACAGCCCTCAGGAGATCCTGGGAACATGTGCCCAGGGTGGTTGGGATACAGCTTGGTTTTATATATTTTTGGGAGGCATGAGACATCAATCAAATACATTTAGGAAATACATTGGTTTGGTTCAGGAAGGCGAGGCAACTCAAAACGGTGGGGAGGGGGGACTTCCAGGCTATAGGTAGATTTAAACATTTTCTGGTTGGCAACTGGTTGAGTTTATCTGGAATCAATAGAAATGTTTAGGTTAAGATAAAGGATTAAGTTTTATTGTGCAGACGAAACTCTCAGATAGCAGACTGCAGAGAGAGCAGGTTATAAAATGTGTCTTACCAGACTTAAAAGAATGCCTGGCTCTTAGTTGATTATCTCCTGGATCTGGAAAGGCAGGAAAGAAAACAAAGGGGAAAGGGGATTCTCTATAGAATGTGGATTTTTCCCACAAGAAACTTTGCAGGGCAATTTCAAGATTTGGCAGAGAAACATGTTTTGGGGTAAAACATTTTGATTTTCTTCCTCGTTATGCCAGTCAGATTAAGTCATAATATACAGGGTTAAATAAAACCCATCTGATAAGAATTTGTGGTTTGTAGGGTAGGACTCCCCAGACCCCTTAGATAGGAATTTGGGCAAGATAAAAAGAAAATCAGAGCTTAGTCCTCATTTATGAAATTGTTTATCATAAGGACTTTAGAGTTAGAGAAAAAGATCATTAGGAGTTAGTCCAAATACTTAAGTTTAATGATGAAAAGACTGAGGCTTGCAATTAGATGAAGTATTTAATAATAAACTAAATACAGCAACCAAGACAGCAACTGTTTCCTGATTTCCAAAGGTGACTCAGAATGTGATAAAGTATGGAATTATATTGAAATTTATCTTTTACCTAACCAGTAGTTTGTAACATTAAAGTTCACATGAAACTGTTCTATATTTTTATAAAATTGGAAGTGGATTAAGCATGGCTCTAGAATTAACAGATGTGTGTATGCACACACATCCAAATCACAGAAAACTATTCTGGCTTCCCTCTGTTTTTGTTATTTATAGATTCTATAGGCAGGATCATAGTCAGGGTTATCTTGTCTGCTTTTTAAAGGAAAAAAAAAATGATTGGGTAACTGTGCTTTGGTAACTGCATCAGTAATTATGAGATATTTTAACGTAGTACTTTTGCATCTGATGTCCATCTTACTGACAAGACTTAAATCATGACCTACCTCAGGTTTCCCACATATTCCCCCTGCCAATTCTGTCATACTGTTACAAAACCCTCTGGAGTAAGTATTTTCCAAAAGAACCATTTTCTAATTTTCTAACATTACAAAAGAGCAAGGATAAAAGAACCCCAAACTGATGTTTTGGAAGCAGTCTATTTTGAAAGTAACTTCTGGTTCAGAGGATGAATTTCAAAAAGTGGTAATGTTTCTAGTGTGCCTGGGAAGATCCAGTAAAGTTTGTCAGGTACCCAGGCAAATTTCAGTCATTTGTATGTCAGGATAATCACAACTTACAGAAAAGGAGCAAGGCGATAATGAATGAGGAACCCTGGGACTGAAAACATTTGGAGGGAGTACAAGTACTAAGACATGTTTTGAATTTTTACACTCAATAATCCATTCTTTTGTGCAGGATGACAGTTCATTCATTTAACCAATGTATATTGAGCATTTTCTGTGTGCCAATTACTATTCTAGATGCCAGGGATACATGAGTACACACAACCGAGTTTAGAGCAGAGTCATATGATCCCACTTAAGTTCTTAAAAGAATCATTGCTGTGTGGAAGATAGTGGAAGAGTGGAAACAGGGAAACCCGTTAAAAAGGCTTTTGACATAATCTGAACAAGAGATGATGATGGCTTGGCCAGTAGTAGCAGTAGTGTTGGAGATAATGAGAAGTGGTTCAATTCAGATTGTATTTTGAAGGTGCAGCCAATGGAAATTTTAAATAAATTGATTTATAGAGTATGACAGAAAACAAAGTTTAAGGCTTGAAGTAAGGAAAATTGCAGAGGACAAAGTTTGGGAATAAGGAGTGGAAAGTAGAATTCAGTTTTGTTTGTAAGTTTGAGATGCACGTTAGCCATCTAGGTGGAGATGTCTTAAGTTAATGGGAAAGGCCAAGCAGGAGATAGGTGAGTTGTCAGCACATGAATAGTTTTTCTTTCCTAAAAAAATTCTTTTTCTTCATACAATCTACAGGAAGTGGGAGTAGTAGTTCAATGTTAGATGAAATCACAAAAGGGATGAATGTAGAAAAAAGGTGAGAAACTGAAATTTTAGAGGTTAAGAGGACAAGGATCCAGGAAGAAACTAAAAGGAGCAGCCGCTAAAACAGGAGAACCGCTGAAGGAGTACTATGGAAGCCACTTTACGACCATGCTTCAAACTATCATATTCTTTCTTACATGTATGCTTTACCTCCAAATTAAAAAGTAAAAGTATATGGTGAGGGACGGATTAGCTATGTTAAATGCTGCTAATAGATGGATAAGGTGAAAATTGAGTCTCACAATTTATTTAGCAACCTGGAAGCTATTGGTGATTCTAAACAAAAGCAGTAAAAGCCTGCCCAAAATGGGACCAAAAAAAGCTTAGGAGGAGGAGGAGAGACAAGTGTAAAGAAGTCTATAGGATGGTAATGGAAATCAAAGGAGTTTTTTTGTTTTTAATTTGGGAACGTGTTAATAGATGGAATGATCCAGTAAAGGGGGAAATTGCACTGAATAACATGAATATTAAGAATCTGTGTCTAGGATCTATTTAATGTGAATTCATGGCTTTTTGGACAGAGTCATAAGCTTCTTAGATCTGTCACCCAATGTAATTAATTCATGTGTTGGTTAGTGAATACTCCCTTTAAGCAGTGCTTGTGGATTGGTAAGAAATCCACATAATCTCTGCGCTTGAGAAATTTACAATCTAGAGTTGGCTAACTGGAGAAAACATAAGAGAGTACATACAACTAACAAATTAAGGTTATGGACAATGTACTTAAACCCCCACGCCCCAGCTATTGGCATGTGGTAATTTTGTCCAGAGTTTTGGTTACATGCATAATCCAGAGGGTTGTAGAAAATCAGGTCCTTTCAGTCGCAATCTAAGAAGACATGAATTGGGGTGTTTATAAGCCTTGGTGAGGAAGAGAATTTTAACTGGGACTGGTAACTTGGTGGGCCCATTGACATACAGTAGATTGTGAAGAAGAAAACCCCAAGGATTACAAGAAATAGTTTTAATATTACTAATTTTTATCATTTGCTGAGCCTATGGGTTTCTTATTTGAAATGGCAATCAAATAATTTGTGAGAGTTTGCAGAAAGGTGGAAAGATTATTGTAATACAGGGCAGATATTTGCGTTTGTACACACTTGAGGGTAAGCACAAGAAATAAACACAATGGGGATTACTTAAGCGAAATGGATGACACCGACAGCCTTTCTGTACAACAAATAATTGCTGTGCTTAACTCCAGTAATGAATGTAGTGCCCTGCTGGATCTGGGACAGCAAGACTTTTGAGTCCAGATGCGCCATCTCATTTCTTGTCCCCCAACGTTTCCTCAGTAGCAAGCTAGCGAGCCGCTTCCACAATATGGGGACACTGTGAAAGAGCTTCTTCTTGCTTAGGGAGTTCTGCAGCAGTCGAAGGTACAAGAAGATAAAAATTGTTACCTTGACACAGCTCTTACAGCATATTCTCAACACAAGGAACAGTAATGTCCCGCAGCAATTCCTTCGGTGGAAAAAACTAATCCGTTTTGTATTTTATGAGGCCTCACAGCTGTATTTCGGCCAACTCAGTCTTTGTTCACTTTCTAGCGGCTTAAAGGTTGCCCAGTTTTACGCCTTCTCGCTCAAAACAGACACTAGCTTTCTTTGATAGCCTGGTCCCACACTGACTTCATCTAAGCTTATTACATTCATCTCACAAATCGTTTGCCTTTTCCCCAGCCTTAGCTCCAGCGACCAGCCGAAAACGTCAGGAACGAGCTCACCAGACTTGAGACGGCGAGCCGGCTAGAGCGGATAGGGCCGTACTGCCGCTCTAGTTTTTCTTTTGCTCTCTATGATTAGGAGCGCAGGCCTCTCTTCGGCCCCGCAAGATTTACGTTCCTGAATGCTTACGCAAGTCTCGGAGGTAGTTCCGGTTCCGGCGTGGCCATTTTCGTTGCTGGTGTTAAGTTGCGGCGGTTGCCGGTCAGTAACAGCCAAGATGCTGCGGAATCTGCTGGTGAGGAGCTTCTCGTCTTGCATTCATGATAGGGGCGAGGGAGTGGAGAGGAGGCTGAGGCACCATGACAGAAAACCCTCACCTGGGAGGGGTGCAGAAGGCGGCTAATGAAGTCACCTTGATTTATGTCCTTTTCCCCTGACCTTACTTTTCCTCTCGCCCCAGGCCGTCTCTATTCCTCTCGCCCCAGGCCGTTGCTGGGTAGATGTAAGGAGTGTAGAGGCTGGGGAAGTGACCAGAGACTTGTGGGTTAGACCCGTCTTGGGTTCTTAGGCACCACCCCTAACCCTGTCGGTCATTGATGAGGTTAGTAGCTCGGATCTGAGTAAAACCAAGGACCAGGTGGGGAATGTCTGACACCCGGAAGCATCAAGCAGAAAGGTGTTCTTCTGGTAATGAAAGGCTTTAAGTTTCAATGGTTTTGAGCTTTGCGAGCTTTCTGAGAAGGCAGTTTAGAAACCAAGCCATTCATTTTGGGTGGAACTTTAGGAATAGTCATGGCTGAACTGCAGCGTTACTTCCGTCAGGCTATTGTGCATTGTCCTTCACCCCTCCACCGACTTTGAGCATATGAAATATTTCCCCAAATTTTGAAAAAGAAAAGAAAAAAATGCGACAATGATTATTTTATCTTTTAAATTATTTAATGAAGTTTTGTTTCATTAAAATCCTCAATGTAATTTATTTTAAAAAATCGAGAGCACATTTGTTTCATTATTTAATTCAACTGGATATTTAATGCAAGTCTCTTTAAAAGATGTATACCCTATTTAAAATTTTTTAGGAAAAATGTAATGGGAGAAGCATTTTAATTGAGAAGGAATCATGCCAGTCTATTTGCTGTCAAGTAATAGGTTTTTTTTTTTTTTTTTTTTTTTTGAGACATACTCTATTGCCCAGGCTGGAGTGCGGTGGCACGATCTCGGATCTCCCAGGTTCGAGCGATTCTCCTGCCTCAGCCTCCCAACTAGCTGGGATTACAGGCGCTCGCCACCAAGCCCGACTAATTTTTGTATTATTAATAGAGACAGGGTTTCACCATGTTGGGCAGGCTGGTCTCGAATCCTTGACCTCAGGTGATCCGCTCACCTCAGCCTCCCAAAGCGCTGGGATTACAGGCATCAGCCACCGCGCCCGGCCCTTTTTTTTTTTTTTTTTTTTTGAGCGGAGTTCGTTCTTGTGGCCCAGGCTGGAGTGCAGTGGCGTTGTTTGGGCTCACTGCAACTTGCGCCTCCCGGGTTCAAGCCATTCTCCTGCCTCAGCCTCCTTAGTAGCTAGAATTACAGACGCACACCACCACGCCCAGCTCATTTTTGTATTTTTAGTAGAGATGAGGTTTCACCATGTTGGCCAGCCGAGTCTCAAACTCCTTACCTCAGGTGATCCACCCACCTCGGACTCCCAAAGTGCTGGGATTACAGGCGTGAGCCACCGCGCCTGGCCAAGTAACAGATTTTTTCTTTTCTTTTCTTTTCTTTTTAAGATGGAGTTTCACTCCTTTTGCCCAGGCTATAGTGCAATGGGGCGATTTTGGCTCACCGCAACCTCTGCCTCCCGGGTTCAAGCGATTCTCCTGCCTCAGCCTCCCGAGTAGCTGGGATTACAGGCATTTGCCACCGTGCCCGGCTAGTTTTGTGTTTTTGGTAGAGACAGGGTTTCTCCATGTTGGTCAGGCTGCTCTTGGACTCTCAGGTGATCCGCCCGCCTAGTAACAGATTTTTTTTTTGTTTTTTGAAACGGAGTTTCAGTCTTGTTGCCCAAGCTGGAGTGCAATGGCCTGATATCGGCTCACCGCAACCTCTGCCTCCCAGGTTCAAGCGAGTCTCCTGCCTCAGCCTCACAAGTACCTGGGATTACAGGCATGTGCCACCACGCCCCACTAATTTTGTATTTTTAGTAGAGACAGGGTTTCTAATGTTGATCAGGCTGGTCTTGAACTCCTGATCTCAGGTGATCCGCCCGCCCCGGCCTCCCAAAGTGCTGAGATTACAGGCGTGAGCCACCACGCCCAGCAGATTTTTGATAATATGGTAGTATATTATGAAAATATTTGAGCTTAGTGTATTTTGGTTAAGCACTATTTTTGTAATATGTGTATGTCAATATGTTTGCATCAAGGATTATAAAATGTTACTGGTTCTGTTCAGGTAAAGATCATGATTTTATATTTTGGTTAGAATCTGTATGAATTGCTTCTTGAGTATGTTGTTTGGAGACTGCAGAATGTAATTCGAAAGCCAGAGGATGGATGACAAATTGAAAAGCCTGGATGCTCTTCCATGACTTTGCTACTGACAAGTCAGATATGCTTCAAGTCTCAATTTACCTTTTTTATAATATGAAGGACTGAAAATGGTTTTGAAGGTTTCTTTAGGCTCTAAGTCTGTTTAATAATATTTTCATTTTAGGCTCTCCGTCAGATTGGACAGAGAACCATAAGCACTACTTCCCGCAGACATTTAAAAAATAAAGTTCCAGAGAAACAAAAACTGTTCCAGGTACTGAAGTATTTTATAGGAGATTGTTACTTGTAATAATTAGATTACCAAAAGGTAGAGTTAGGATAAACAAGTATGTGTATAAATTAGATCATATGACAATATAAACATTACAAAATAAGTCAAGAACATGTGCCATACTGCTAATAGTGATTGTCTCTTGGGGAAAGACCTGGTGGAGCAGAGCAATTTACCTCTATAAGTAGTTTGATTATGAGTGATTTTTGTTTTATTATGGTTTCTAGCTTTTCCCAAATAAAACTTCAAGTGATTAAAAATAGTTGTATCATATATACATACAAATAAATACTTTACTGGACAGATGTACTAAATAGCTACTTTATGCTGGATTAGATGCTAGGGATATAATTTAGGGTTATAAACCAAAATCCCTTCCCCACTTTTTAGGGAAAAAAGGTTCCTATGACTAAATCTAATGTGTGGCAATTATTGATTCTTTTATATTTCAGTTATATTAAAGTTGTTGAGATCAGTGTGTATGTTTTATAGCTTTAATGTTTATGTATTCTTTGGAAAGACCATCATTAATGGATCTTAAATTAACAGTAAAAGAAAAATGCTGACTTTTAGGAGTTCTTATTTTAAAAGTAGTAGGAGTAGAGACAGAATAAAGAAAATTGTAGGTCTTTTAAATTTTAATACTTAAATACTTTAATTATAGGGATTTAAGGAGCTACATCATTTTATATGTCTGTTCTTTTGAAACTTAGTTGGAAATGAGTGAGGCATCTATTATTGTCTTTTTTTTTTCTTTTTTTAATCTAGGAGGATGATGGAATTCCACTGTATCTAAAGGGTGGGATATCTGATGTCCTCCTGTATAGAGCCACCATGGTTCTTGCAGTTGGTGGTAAGGCCTTTGGAATGTTTGAACGTTTATAGAAAAGTAATAGTAATGATAACTGATAACTTTTGCTTTTGCTATGCCAGTATTTTAATGCAGGCAGTCTGTCTCCAGAATTTGATATCTTACTATGTCTCATAATGATTCAAGAGGATGACTGATACATACTGTATAAGAGCATTTTGATGTTTTTTTTTTGAAACGGAGTTTTGCTCTTGTTACCCAGGCTGGATTGCAATGGTGTGATCTCAGCTCACTGTGACCTCTGCTTCCCAGGTTCAAGCGATTCTCCTGCCTCAACCTCCCGAGTAGCTGGGATTACAGGCATGTGCCACCCCGCCTGGCTAATTTTGTAGTTTTAGTAGAGATGAAGTTTTTCCATGTTGGTCAGGTTGGTCTGGAACTCCCGACCTCAGGTGATCTGCCCGCTATGGCCTCCCAAAGTGCTGGGATTACAGGCATGAGCCACTGCACCTGGCCTTAATAAAAAAATAACACCAATAAGATTTGATGATTATTTTGTGATAGAGTTGGCTTTCTGAGTACCATTGATGGTAGTGAAGGCTATAGTTCAGTCAAAAGCATCCATTATATCCCACCTCTTATAGCAAGGGCTTTAAAACATTTTGACTGTGATGCAAAATAAAAGCGCACTTTACATCTAAACTCTGTACAGACATATTTATGACAAACAAAATTTGTATGGAACAATACTTTTACTGGAAGGTAAAGAGAAGGGAATCTATATTTGAGTGATTATTTTGTGCCCATCATATTCATAGGAATGCCACATACTTGGATTTCTGTAAATCTTGCATGAAGTCTATAATATGTCTTCATTTTAAAGACGAGGAAACTATGTTAATTACCTGTTTGGGAAACTCTGCTCTCACATCACAACAATCAACATGGAAGACCTCTGTTGCCAAATGTGTGGGGGTTTTTCCCTACACACCATGTAATAGACACCAGCTAGGTGTCCGCCAATTCAGTTTCCACACTCTCTACTGGGAGATAGCATCAGATTCCACAGGTTGATGGCAGAAGACTGTCTCCTCCTTCCCACCAGTTACAAGTTTGGGTCTCTGGAACTTCTGACTGACTGGCTTTAAGTTGGGGTTCCCACAATCTCCTCACTAGGGGAACACATTTACCAGTTTATTATAAAAGGTATTATAGGCCGGGTGTGGTGGCTCACGCCTGTAATCCCAGCACTTTGGGAGGCTGAGGCTGGCAGATCACGTGAGGTCAGGAGTTCAAGACTAGCCAGGCCCACATGGTGAAGCCCTGTCTCTACTAAAAACACAAAAATGAGCTGGGTGTGGTGGCACACACTTGTAATTCCAGCTACTCGTGAAGCTGAGGCAGGAAGATTGCTTTAACTGGTAGGCGGGGGTTGCAGTGAGCTGAGATTGTTCCACTGTACTCCAGCCTGGACAACAGAGGGAGACTCTGTCTCAAAAAAAAAAAAAAAAAAAAGTCCTAAATTCCTTTTGGCCAATGTGACCATTTCTTAGACATTCTGGTAAATAGTTTTTAAAATGAAATTCCGGTTATCAGCTATTTTTTACATTACATTTGATTACTTTAAAATTATATCACTCTTCCTTTTTTTACATTCACTTTAGGGAAGGCTTGCATATTTTGAAGTCATTTTTTTCTTTGG
This sequence comes from Mandrillus leucophaeus, assembly GCF_000951045.1. Taxonomy (NCBI): domain Eukaryota; kingdom Metazoa; phylum Chordata; class Mammalia; order Primates; family Cercopithecidae; genus Mandrillus; species Mandrillus leucophaeus. The sequence continues at coordinate 513,822 of NW_012108008.1, read as the reverse complement.
CATTTGAATCATCCTTAATCATCCTTAGCATTTCTCAGGCAATCTTGGGTTAATATGGAAATAACGTTTGTATATGTTCTTATTTTTAAAAATTTTTGTATTTTATGTTGACAGATATATTATTGTGCCATACTTTGTTAAAACTACATTAAATATATTTTACATATATTTATTTAAAATTTTGCCAACACCTATCAAAATACTTCTTTGTGTTCTAATTAAGGTAGTCTTAATGCAAACTTACAACTTTTAAACTGGAATATTAAATTTATACACTTAGATCTCAGAATTTCTGGTTAGGTTCTTTTTTGTTTTTTATTTTTAGGAACAGCATATGCCTTGTATCAGCTGGCTGTGGCTGCATTTCCCAAGAAGCAGGAGTGACTTCAATCATCCCAGCAATCACTTGGTTCAGTTTCATTCTGCTCTCTATGGACCAGTAATCTGATAACCGAGCTCTTCTCTGGGGATCAATATTTATTGACTTGTAGTAACTGCCGCCAATAAAGCAGTCTTTACCATGCTTTGTCTGATTTTATCACTTTTATGCCAATAATTTCAACTTTTGGTCAGCCTTGTAAATCTTAGGTAAGGATCAAAGAAATGATTCTTCTGTCACAAAACTTGTATAAAGCAACATTGTTGTGATATTATTTTAGTGAAATTTTACTTTTAACAGCTTAAAATTAGAGTCTCAATTTCTGTCTCAACTTGACATTTGAATGCATATTGCTTTTTCCCCCTACCCACTCCAGTATATCTTGGAATATGCTAGAACCTGGGGGTAGTGGAAGCAGGTTATCTTTGGCTCCTGGGGTCTACATTTCTTTCTTTCTTTCTTTTTTTTTTCTCAGCTATGTGAGAGTATGCTTAAATACTGGATATATCCCACAGCTTAGAATTAGGGTTTAGTAGAATGACTTTGTAAAATATTTCAGTATTTGTTTTTTTCTACGCTCAGAGTGGGTTCAGGTAGGTTTCTGTCATCAGGAACCAACCAAAGCAGGATAGTTACTGGGCTCCCCAGCTATCATACCATCTAATGGACCCACAACTCTTATTTACCCTAAACAGTAGTTAGGTGCTTAATAAATGGTAGCCATTATTGGCTCTCATAATAGGAATGGTTCAAAAAGGTCTACTTCGAGAACACAAAATGCAAATAGATACAGAGTGTAAGAATCATAAAAAGAATTACAATGCTGCTCTAGGCAGTTTGCTTCAGGGTTTGCAGAACCCTTCCTGCTTTGAGAGAACCATGCATGAAGTTGGAAATTTCATAGACTTCAAGTTTGGGACTCCCCTTTCCTGGATTCTGGTGTGCATCCATGTGGAGAGTAGCATCTTGTGAACCACTTCAAGACTTTCCTTCTATATATATGGAGATTGGTGGCTCACGCCTGTAATCCCAGAACTTTGGGAGGCCGAGGCGGGTGGATCACGAGGTCAGGAGATCGAGACCATCCTGGCTAACACGGTGAAACCCCGTCTCTACTAAAAATTAGCCGGGCGCAGTGGCGGGCACCTGTAGTCCCAGCTACTTAGGAGGCTGAGGCAGGAGAATGGCGTGAACCAGGGAGGCGGAGCTTGCAGTGAGCCAGATTGCGCCCCTGCACTCCAACCTGGGTGATACACCGAGACTGCGTTTCAAAAAAAAAAAAAAAAAAAGATACAGAGTGCCTACTGTGTACTACCGTTTACGGTTTTAGGTGCCTAGGAATCATTGGTGAACAAAGGCAGATTCCTCCTCTCATGGAGTTTATGTTGTAGAAAGGGGTGGTAGGAAAGACAGTTTAAAAATAAATTGCACTGTTGGTTAAAAGATAAGTTCTATGGAAAAAGACCAAAGGGGAGAACTGACATGGGTGTGGATGGTTGGTTACAGTATTAAAGTTAGGGTAGTCTTCAACAGGAAGGTCAGATTATTTTGAGACATCCGAAAGTGAACTGGTCAGAAACAATCATCCCGCTGTGTCAGAAATTGGTTCTGGGACCTCCCACGGATATGAAAATTTGTGAATGCCCAAGCCTTTTATATAAAATGGTGTAGTGTTTGCATATAACCTATGCACATCCTCCTGTATACTTTAAATATCCTAGGTTTGTTATAATACCTGATGCAGGATAAATGCTATGTAAATATACTGTATTGTTTTGGGGATAAGGACCAATAAGAAAGTCTGTATGTGTTCAATACAGATTCAGCCATTTATTTTTTGCCAAATATTTTCAAGCTGTTGGTTGAATCCACAGATGCGGAACCCATGGATATGGTGGGCCAACTGTATATGGGCAAAAGGCACTCTAGGAAAAGGAAACAGCTTAGAGCAAATGTCCTAAGGTGCCTGGTATGTTCAAAGAACAGAAAGGCAAGAGTAGATACCACTCGGTGGGTGAGGGAGAGGAAGTTAGTAGGGTGTGGGCCACATCAAGTAGGGTCTTGTAGGTTATTTTAAGGACTTTGGCTTTTGAGTGACATGGAGAGCCCTCATAGGATTTCTCAATGAAGAGTAGACTTACATGTTTTAAAGAGGACTAGCCTGGTTGTTGTGATAAAATAGACCATAGGGGGCAGTAGTAGAAACAGGCAGATCCTTTACGATGCTTACTGCAGCAACTTAGATGAGAGGTGATGAAGGCTAAGAGCAGCTGTTAGCCATGAAAATGATGGAAAGTGTTCAAATTATGAGCAGAGGAGGATCTTTATCATCCACTTAAACCTTACCTTTCCTCATCCATCCATCCCACAATTTCTTATTGAGTATGAGAGTCTACTTCGTATAAAGCACTGTTGTAGGCTCAGAGAATAGAGCTGTGAAATAGATGAGCAAGCTCCTTCATGGGGCTTACATTCTAGTCGCTGGAAAACAAATAATTCATAAGCCTGATACTGTCCTATAGTGGGAACTGCAGATCAACAGGGTAGTCTATTGGGAGGAATAGTGCAGTGGAAGCTAGAAAAGGGCTGAGTAAAGTTACATTTGAACTGAGACCAGAAGAAAAGAAGGAGCCAGCTAACAGTGAGAAGAAAAGCATTCCAAGGAATGGGAAGAGGAAATTGCTTTGCAGGGACGAATTGCAGAAAGAGGACAAGTGGTGTGGAGCATGGGGAGCTGGAGAAAGCAGCAGTTGTTCTCTCTTCCACAGTGACTAACACAACAAATGGTCATGCCACTACGCACAGGGTCTAGATAGATTTGTTTTCTGGTTTCATAATATGCAACACGATCTCATAACCATAATATTGATTTAGCAAGAATCCCAAATATAAATTAATGTAGACAATCTATCTCAGGCAGTTATCGTTACTATTATTAGTAAGAACTGGAAGCTGAGAACATACAGAGATCAAATACACAATTACATTTGAACTAGAACTCAAACCTAGATATGTCTTATTCTGAAGTCTGTTGTTTATCTGTTATGTACCATGTTACTTCCTAAATGCAGAAAAAAAGAAAAAAAATACTTAGGATCATTTTACTTGTTGCTTTCCCCACAAACTTTATTCCTTTTGAATATTGTTGTATTCGTGGTTATGTTTGATGAATTAGCATCATAAGAATTGGCAATTTTTAGATTTTGCTCTTCTCTCAGACTCCTGTGAGTCTGGCTTTGTATCTACTCCAGTTGCCTATTTCTATTGAAATTATAGTTTTACAGCTGCTATTTACTATCTGAAAAAAAAACAAAAAACAAACCCCACCAGCTTCTACAAGTCAAGGATATATTGAAAGACTCATCTTATTAATGAGGAAAACCAATAAAAACTCAAGACATTTTCTACATTTTTATCTCAGTATAATATACTGGTGGGAAAAAAGGATTAAATGTTCACAATTACATTGCTTGGAAACTAGAAAACTGCCTACTGAAATGGTAATTGTAAGCCAGGCACGGTGGCACGTGCCTGTAATCCCAGCTACTTGGCAGCTGAGAAGGGAGAATGGCTTGAGCCCAATAGTTGGAATCCAGCCTGGGCAACATAATGAGACTCTCTCAAAAAAAGAAAGAAATGGTAATTTTAAGGCATACATGAAGTCAGTTAAAGGAAGGGAAATTCATAACATTAGATATTGCAGACTTAGTGCCAGAAGATATGCATGTATGTATGTAAATTTGGATTTGAGTGTTGATTTCTAATTATCAATCTTCCATTAGTATAATGTAAGATGGGCTATTTCTTGAATTCTGAAATTATGCCAGATCTTTATTGAGCTCTTGGAGGAGGCCATCATCTTCCCTCTGGGAGCTGCTAAAAATATTCTCTAGCATTATTCTGGTGGCTAAAAGCTGGTATCCTTGTTTGGCCTTGTTTTTTCTCTTTCGAGTCCATTTTACCCCAGTGAATGCACTTAACTAGAACAGCCTATGACCATTAACATTTGGATGCTCTCCCTACAGTGCTTTTTCCTAAAATAGTACCTGCTCTGGGAAATCAGTATGCAGTGAACCATCTTGACTGTTTTGGTCACAAAGACATATCTTTACAATTGATCATTTCCCCATCTTAATTCTATCCTAGTGATCATTAAAATGATTTCAAAAAGTTTTCTTTCCACTTTAGTTGGACCGTACAACAAAGGAACTGACCAGGAAGTTCCAGTCAAGGATGTGGAGCCTGGAGTCTCTTTTTTGTTCACCTCTGTCCATATTTATCAAAAAAAGTCTGGACGAAAAGCAACAGACAGAATCCCTTTACAGAATTGAAAGACAAAAGCAAAAAAAACAAAACAAAAAGATGCATTTCTCAAGAAGTAATTTCAAACATGAGTTTATTTCTCAAGACTTGAAAGAGTCCCTATGTTCATTTTCCAAAGCTGTAGCAGCCTAACTGAAATCATAAAGTTTTGATAATTGGTTTCCAAACCAAGCCTTTTAGTTGGTAGAATTTTTTTTTTTAGATGATTATAAAGTAGGATGAGAAAAAGAAGTGGAGTTATATAGAACACTTAATAAAGAACACCATGCATATATTATTATTTAAAAAACTTTCTGATTATAAAACTCATTCATACATATAGTAGATACAAAAGAAAGAAGAATACTTCTGATAGTGTTCAGCTGTTTGTCCTGTATATAAACAACTGGAGCACAGGAGTGTTTTTAGGACTCTCTCCATCTCTTGTCGTGGCTCATCCTTTGAAATTCCCTTGTTGAGCATGGCAGAAATGTATCCTCTGATGACATGCTTCCCTGCTTAACCACCTATATTAGATGGTTTGGGCTGCTATAACAGTATACCACAGACCAGATGGTGCTAACAGTAGAAATTTAGTTTCTCACAGTTCTGGACCCTTAGGAGTCCCAGATCAAGGTGCTGGCTCATTTGGTTCCTAGTGAGGGTTCTCTTTCTGGCTTGCAGACAGGGTGACCTTCTCACATGGCCTTTCCTTGTGACGTGTGGAGAGTGAACAAGCTGTGGGGTATCTTCCTCTCTTTGTAAGGACACCAATACTATCATGCTTATGACCTCATTTAACATTTATTACCTCCCTATACGTGCTATCTCCAAATATGGTCGCATTGGGAGTTAGGGATTCAACATGTGAATTTTAGTGGGACACACCTGACAGAAAATAAGGGCTGTTTTTTATTCCAAGTTCAAAAATTTCAAGGAAGGCTCTGACTGTCTGGGATTTACCAAATGAAGGGTAACATTGTTGGTGGTTTGTTTAGGGTTCACTTCTTGCCAATTGGTGGCTTTTATTTAAGGAGCTAATGCTCTGAAGATTTTCTTACAGATTAAACCTCTTTTTATTTTTATTTATTTTTAATTTTCTTGAGACAGAGTCTTGTTCTGTTGTACAGGCTGGAGTACAGTGGCACAATCTCGACTCATGGTAACCTTTGCCTCCCAAGTTCAAGCAATTCTTCTGCCTCAGCCTCCCAAGTAGCTGAGATTACAGGCACATGCCACCACACCTGGCTAATTTTTGTATTTTTAGTAGAGATGGGGGTTTCACCATGTTGGCCAGGCTGGTCTCGAACTCCTGACCTCAGGCAATCCACCCTCCTCGGCCTCCCAAAGTGCTGAAATTATAGGCATGAGCCATCGTGCCCAGCCCATTTCTTGATTTTTTGCTGGGGCACTATTGGGGGTAGGAGCAAATATGATTATAGAAATTCAGAAGATTTAGGCAGTAATATATAAGATGGACCAGAGTGGAGATAAAATGGATAATGAGGAAGCTATTACAATAAACGAAGCAAGATTTCAGACTATTGAGCAAAGTGAGTTGTCAGCTTGGATGAAAGTAAGGGTGGCAGGATGTGCTAGTAAGGATGTTAAAGGTAACCTAATGTCTTATAAGTTATGTTTTGTGTGAGACACAGAATAACTGCCACAAAGAAAGCAAAATGAATAGAAAATTAATAGGAAAATGGGTTAATTTGTAAAGAGGATAGGCTACATTATTCTTAGATTTCTGCCTTCTATAACCAGAGGAAAACAGGAAAGAACATAGTGGAGATGATCTAGGGATTGCAGTTATAATTTACAGTTGCAGCGTTTTCCTTATAAAGGAACACAACCTCCAAGACACTTGAAGGTAAGAACATGGGAATGGTAGAAATGAAAAGGCACTGTTCAGGAGACATGAGGCAGTTAATTCTGTGTGATGCTGAAGCCACCGGGCTTGGGAGTCAGCCGAGGTTACATCTACACTAGTTCCCAAATAACCATTATTCTGAGCCTCCACCTGTCCATTCAGGAACATTGCTACTCTTTAAAGTTAATTTTTTTTTGAGTCATTGACACATCACATGCCCAGGAACATGATTTTCCATATCCCTGCCCACCTCTTCTTGTCCACTCCAGGAGAAAAAGTCAACCCATCCAGGTGCTCCTCTGCCCAAAGCTCTGTTTTCACATGCTCCCAAAGCTACCCGTCCTTGGGTCCTGGGCCAGAGCTGGTTTGTATGGAGAAATGTGTAGTTTTCCTTCATGTATTCAGTCAACAAATATTGAAAAGTCTACTCTGAACCTGGCAAGGTTCTAGGCCCTGGAATATACACCCATGAACTAGACAGAAAATGTCCCTGCTCTTCGGGAGTTACATACTGAGCCATGCTTCCTCAGCGAGGCCCTGAAGCAGCAATTCTGGAGGCCACAGTACAGCCAGTTCTCCCTGTCTGCAGGTTCAGCATCCACGGATTCAAACAATCCCTGTTTTAAAATGCAGTATTTGAGGAATGAAGAACCCGAGGATATGACGCCTGCTTTTCGTAGCCGTGGGTTCCACAGGGCCAACTGCAGGACTTGAGCATCTGCAGATTTTGGTATCCCTGAGGGTCCTGGAACCAATCCTCTGCAGATACTGAAAGACAGCTGTATTGCAAAGTTTCCGGTAAAGATGACTGTTTCAGCTTTGGGCTTTTATTAGCACCTCTCTAATAAAACTCGCATGTGCCACAGAAAGAAGAAAGCATTTTTAGGCACATAATGCCTCAACACATACTTAGAGAACAATCCACATTTTTCTTTTGTTAGTCGAACAAAAGTATTCAAAGATAGGCCTGTCGCATTGACAAACTTTCACGGGATTCTAGAGCCTCAGCTTTTGCCTGGGAACAGGGAAAGTGGCTTTTTCATGAAAGTAACGGAAGGCCTATTTTTTCTTTTGATATCTTGTTTTTCAGGGATTACTGCTTTTTTTCCAGTGCATCTTATGATAAAGGCTGGGCCCTGTAACATGATACTTTTATGGTAGGACAATTTTCTGACTGAGGACAAGAGTTCTCTCTAAGAGAAACAAGGGTTCCATTTGAAATGGCTCAACTCAAAACTAATGTTCACAAATCAGTTCAGATTTGATAGTGATTTGTTGATGGAGTCAAATTTCCCGCTCCACTTTCTCTTACCGGCTGAGGAGTTGGGCTGTATTGTAAAGGAGCCATGGCGCCACTAGGGGGAAGTATTGGATAGGGAGGAAAAGAAAACTTAACATTCCTTCTGTCGCCGTGGAATTACAGAGTATTTCAGTAAATCTAAATTTAAAATATCAAGATCTTGCCAGTCAGAAGTCATTTGCTTCTCTGAACTCCGATAACACTGCTTACACATACAAGTAATAGTAAGCATGCTTTGCGTTCATTATTTCTCCCATTCAATTTTAAGTTCCTTGAAGTATAAGGGCTGTCTTATAATTCCTTAGTCTGCTACATAATATCTGTTGAAGACATGAATATTTTATGAGAATCCTCTGAATACATACTGAGTTCTTAATGTTTGGAAATACTTTTATAATAATGCAATTTTTGAATATTTTTAAATTGACAAGTAAACACTGCGTCTATTTATAGTGTACAACATGTTGTTTTATTATGTAACTCCCACAAGGTGTATATATATAAATATAAATAAATATAAATAAATATGTCTATTTATATTTATCTATACCTTGTGGTGTATAAATATAAATAAA
>NW_012108008.1:451882-504912 GCF_000951045.1 Mandrillus leucophaeus | reverse complement strand
TATATACCACAAGGTATATATAAATATGTATTATATATCTATACACACGCACACACACCCCCCCCTTGTGGAAGGGCTAAATAAAACTATGTAACATGTGTTGCCTCATATACTTATTTTTCAACTAGTCCTAAGTGAGAACACTTAAAATCTGCTCTCTTAGTAGTTTTCAAGTATACAATATATTATTATTAACTATAGTTACTATGATGTACAATAGATATCTTGAACTTATTGCTGTCTAATTGAAATTTGTGTCCTTTGACCAACATTGACCTGCTCTCCTAAACCCCAGCTTTTGTTAACCACCATTTTACTCTTTGCTCCTATAAGTTTGACTTTTTAACACTCCACATAAAAGTGAGATCAAGTGGTATTTTTCTTTCTGTGCCTGTCTTATTTCACTTAATATAATGTCCTCCAGGTTCACCCATGTTGTCGCAAATGACAGAATTTCCTTCTTTTTCCTTCTTTTCAAAGGCTGATTAGTATTCCATTACATGTACATGCCACATTTTCTTTGTCCATTCATCTGTTGATGGACACTTAGGTTGATTCCATATCTTGGCAATTGTGAATAATGCTACAATGCACATGTAGATATCTCTTTGGCTGATTGACTTTGTTTCCTCTGGATATATACCTAATAGTGGGATTGCTGGATCATACAGTAGTTCTATTTTTAATTTTTTGAGGAAGCTTTCTGTTGATTTCCATAATGGCTGTACTAATTTACATTCCCGTCAATAACATGTAGGGGTTTTCTTTTTCTCCATATTCTCATCTACAGTAGTTATTTTTCATCTTTTTTATAATAGTCTTTCTAGCAGGTATGAGATGATATCTCACTGTGGTCTTAATTTGCATTTCCCTAATGATTAGTGATTTGAACTTTTTGTTTTTGTTTTTGAGACAGGCTCTCACTCTGTTGCCAAGACTGACGTGCAATGGCATGATCTTGGTTCACTGCAACTTCTGCCTCCTGGACTCAAGCCATCCTCCCATCTTGGCCTCCCTAGTAACTGGGAATATAGGCACATGCCACCATGTCTGGCTAATTTTTGTATGTTTTGTAGAGATGGGATTTCACCATGTTGTCCAGGCTGGTCTTGTACTCTTGGACTCAAGTGATCCATCTGCTTCGGCCTCTCAAAATGCTGGGATTATAGGTGTGAGCCACTGCGCCCAGCCAAGTCTTCTTTTGAGAAATGTTTATTCAGGTCCTTTGCCCATTTTATTTTTTGAGTGTTACATAACTATTAGAAAGTTTGACAAGTTAATCAGATAAACAAATTGATAGCATTCATGGCACGTAAACAAAACATACACATTATTTTCAAATACCAGAGAAAAGTATTTAGAAGGACAACTTTTAGGCTGAAAATGACATTAACTTCGTGAAAGTAGAAATCCAACAGGTCACATTTTAAAAACACCGTGAAATGATCATAGAAATATCAATAAAAGTGAAATCAACAAGTAATATTTTGCCACATATAAATTTTATTTAAGATCAATATAAATATTGGATGAATTAACAAATTCAAACTAAGAATATTGTACAAAATCAAGGAAGTATTTAAGGAGAATTCTTGTGACTGGAATCAAAGGACTTGAATTCATCTAACTACTTCTACCAATACTAGTAAGTTTAAGATGTTACAGAAAAACATAAATTATGGCCTTTTCCACTGCTATTCACCAAAGTGGAAGTTAATATTTCAGAGATGTGTTCAAAATGTAAAAATGCTTTCCCTTATTAATAGAATGATTACATTCTGAAAACATTTGTACCATATATTATATTGGAGGAGGTGGTGGTGTCTGAAATTAAGAAAAAATTCTGGGATTTGCTGTTGTAGGATAGAAATTATCTAAGTGAAATATTTCACTAATGTGTCATTGGCCCATTTTAAAATTGTGTTATTTTTCTTTAATTGAGTTGTTTGAATTCCTTATTATATTTTGGATATTAACTTGTCAGATGTATGGCTTGCAAATATATTCTCCCATAACATGAGTAGTCTCTTCACTCTATTGATTGTTTGTTTCCCTTTCTGGGCAGATGCTTCTTAGTTTGATGTAATCCCATTTGTCTAGTTTTGTTTTTATTGCCTGTGCTTTTGGGGTCATATTCAAAAAATCTTTACCCAGACCAATTATCATGGGACCCCTTATGCTTTCTTCTAGTAGTTACATAGTTTCAGGTCTTAATGTGTAAGTTTTTGATACATTTTGAGTTGATTTTCATATGTGGTATGAGATGAAGGTTTAATTTTATTCTTGTGCAGATGGATAAACAGTTGTCCTTTCCACAGTATGTGTTTGTGGCATCTTTGTTGAAGATCAACTGATTGTAAATGCATGGATTTATGTCTGGGCTCTCTATTCTGTTCTGTTGATCTATGTGACTGTTTCTATGCTAGCACCATGCTGTTTTGATTATATTAGCTTTGTAGTAGATTTTAAAATCAGATAGTGTTGATGCCTCCAGCTTGGTTCTTTTTGCTCAAGATTGCTTTGGCTGTTGGCGATCTTTTGTGGTTCTATATGAATTTTAGGATTATTTTTTCTATCTCTGCGGAAAATGTCTTTGGAATTCTGATAGGGATTACATTGAATGTATAGATTGCTTTAGTTAGTATAAACATGTTTACAATACTAATTCTTCTAATCCATGAGCATGAGCTGTCTTTCCCATTTCTTTGTGTCTTCTTTAATTTCTTTCATCAATGTTTTATAGTCTTCAGTGTACAGATCTTTCACCTCCTTGGTTTAATTTATTCTGAATTATTTTATTACTATTATTTTTAGCTATTCTAACTGGGTTTGTTTTACTGATTTCTTTTTTGCACAGTTCATTGTGAGTGTACAGAAATGCGATTCATTTTTGTATGTTGATTTAGTTGCCTGCAACTTTCCTGAATTAGTTTATTAGTTCTAATAGTCTTTTTTCATGAAATCTTTAGGGTTTTCTAAGTATAAGATCATGTATGGCTGGGCATGGTGGCTCACGCCTGTAATCCCAGCACTTTGGGAAGCTGAGGTGGGTGAATTACCTGAGGTCAGGAGTTCCAGACTAGCCTGGCCAACATAGTGAAACCCCTTCTCTACTAAAAATACAAAAGTTAGCCGGGCGTGGTGGCAGGTGCCTATAATCCCAGCTGCTGAGGCATGAGAATCGCTTGAACCCAGGGGGTGCAGGTTGCAGTGAGCCAAGATCGTGCCAATTTAGCCTAGGCGAAAGAGTGAAACTCCATCTCAAAAAAAAGAAAAAAAAGATCATGTAACCAGTACTATGTTGAATAAAAGTGGTGAGAGTTGGTATCCTTGTCTTGTTCCTGATCTTTTAAAAAACGATTTCAACTTTTCACCATTAAGTATGTTAGCTATGTGGTTTCCAAAACAAATATTTGTAACATCAAGATTAAAAATAGAAATCCTAAAGCTAGTAAGACAGACTTACAAAGTTTAGAGGAAAAAATCTAAACTTAGTCGCAGAATTAGACAGAAACTCAATGTTGTGATGACAAAATGCAGAATAAGTATAGATTTTACTTATATTTTGTAGCCAGTAAGTATAACTTCTCAGGTCTATTGTATTGAAACAAGGTAGCTGTAAATTTTATGCTTTGCATTCTCAAAAGTACAACTTCCTGTTTCTCTCAACATTCCTGCTTAAAACAAAACAAACCAAACGAACAAACAAAATAATGTTAACAGAACTTAAGGCTGAATCAAAGATACTCAGGATTTGAATGATTTGTTTACACATAGTGTATTATATGTCTTTGATTAAACTACATTGAAGTCCTTTTCTTTCCTTCTTCTGATATGTGTACAATATGTTTCATTTTCTTTCTAAATGGTTAAGCCATCCCTATGAATTTTTCTTTAATTTTTCTCTGTGAAATTGTCTTGAGGAATACTCATATCTCCGGGCTCTCAGTCCAATCTTTCATTCAAGAAAAAAATCAGTGTGCTTAACTGATACTAAGCAGAGAAATATTCAAGAATAAATGAGATAAGATTGCAGATGCTCACTGTGTTTTGTTTGCTGTTTTTTGTCTTTTGTTTTGAGATAGGTTCTCGCTCTGTTACTCACGTTGGAGTGTAGTGGTGCAATCACGGCTCACGGTAGCCCCGACCTCCCAGGCTCAAGCATTCCTCCCACTTCAGCCTCCTAAGTAGCTGGAACTACTGTTTATATTTAATTAGTATTTATACTTAAGTAATTTTTAAATTTATTTTATGTAGCGATGAGGTGTTTCTTTTTTTTTCTTTTTCTTTTTTTTTTTTTTTTTGAGATAGAGTCTCACACTGTCGCCTGCTGCAACCTCTGCCTCCTGGTTCAAGCGATTCTCCTTGCCTCAATCTCCCAAGTAGCTGGGGTTACAGGCACCTGCCACCACGCCCAGCTAATTTTTTTTTTTTTTTTTTGTATTTTTAGTAGAGACGGGACTTCACTATGTTGGCCAGGCTGGGCTTAAACTCTTGACCTCGTGATCTGCCTGCCTCGGCCTCCCAAAGTGCTGGGATTATAGGTGTGAGCTACTGTGCCCAGCTGAGATGAGGTCTTTCTATGTTGCCCAAGCTGGTCATTGTTTTTACTAGGTAGACAAAGCAGTATAAAACCAGTCCTTCACCTTCAGAGGGGCAGGAGCATAGGTGGGCTCAGAATGGCCTGCCAAGGAAAAAAATTCCTCCTGCACTGGCCCTCCTGCTTTTGGTTTTCTTCTCATGTCCTTTCAAGGGATGGACAAACCTGTAGCCAGATAGTCTTGGGCCTTATTGGTGTAGGACAACCTTCCACATTGCTATTTGGATATTTTTGTGCTTTACTTCTCCTTTGGAGACCAAAAAGTATGAGAGAAAATAAGGTCTATAACTTTACTAGTTGGAAACACTGGTTTTGAACGTCTTTCTCTTAGTAGCATTGATTTTGGCTTTATTGAAATAACTAAGGATGAACTAGACGTTCTGGTCTGTTTTCACAAAGACCATGATCTCTGCCTGCAAAACAGTCCATCGCTGGAGATCTGTGAAGTGAATGTGAAAATAATCCACAGGGAGAATGCTGAGAGATGAGGGACTGGAAGTCCAGGTGGCCATAGAAAGCAGGTTCAGTGGAGTCACAGGTGCATTAAGAGGTGGTTCAGCTGAATAGTTAACAGTGGGGGCAATCTCTAAGGAGTATGTGGTAGTATTAAAATGTCAACTAATTCTTTGAAACTTCTCTTATCAAGAGGTGGAGTTGATGTTCCCTTCTCTTGAACCTGGGTGGTTTTGTAGCTGTCATGATGAATAAATGTAGCAAAAGTGATGCTGTGTGACTTCCACGGCTAGGTTAGAGAAGGGGAGGCAGCTTCTGACAGTTTTTCATGGGACACCTGTTAAGGGAGCTTCAGTCAACATGTGAAAACTCCACCTGCCCTGAAGTCAGCATGTGGAAAGACCTCCTAGACAGAAAGAGACAAGTTCAAGGAGCCCTAGCTGTTCTAGCCTGCAGCTATTGGGCTCTTTCCAGCCTGGGTGAGGTGCCAGGCATGTAAGTGAAGAAGCCTTCAAGATGATCCCAGCCCCAGCCACTGCCTGACTGCAACTGCGTAGAGACCCCATGTGAGAACTGCCTAGCAGAGTCCATTCAGCCAAGATCAATGAGAGAGAGAAATGATTAACTGCTTTAAGCTATGTTTGGGACTGACTTTTTATGGAGCAACAGATTACTGGAACAAGGCATGAAAACACTGCATAATACACTGGAAGCATGATGCTGATAATCTGAGGTTCTCTCATGAAAGTTCTGGTGAAATGTAAATTGAGTGCATTCCAGTGGAAGTGGATGGTGCCCTTGTGAGGAAATTAGTTAAAAAGCACTTCTCTACAGCATGTGTTGATCTTGTCTATGTGCATGAAAAGCAACGGAATAAATTTCATTTCTCTTGACCAGAAGTGGCCTAGGAGAGAACCGGGCCATGAAATATAAGGGGCGGTCTTTGGGAAGTTTTCCTCCTTGATATTAAAAACAAAACAAAACAAAAGATTTGAGAGGATAAAGGCTTCCTTTCCAGTCTCTGGGTGCACTTGTGTGAGAAGGGGACGCCTGACATCCACCTTTTAACCAGAAGGTGACAGAAACCAATGCCTGACATGACAGAGGGGAGAAATGAGAAACCACTGGATCCCTCTTCATTGTCCTTCAGAATTAACCAGTTTGGATCTGCTGCCACTGGGCTTGTTGTTATCTAATAAACGTCCTTATTGTTTAAATCCCTGTTAGGAAAATCTCCTATTATTTGTAGTCCAAAATGCAGCGGATACACTCGATATAATGCTGTTTTTATGGAACGAGTGATTTTTAAAATTTAATTTTCTTAATTTTAAATCTGTCAGTGCATTTTCCATGAATTTATCTGGTTCACAAAAAACAGCTTAAGAGAGAAGTAGCCCTTAATTCAAAGCAGGGACTAATTTGCTGGGTTTTTTGTTTGTTTTGGCCTCTCTGGACACTGCCTCTACTTTAGCAAGGAGATGTTAATTAGTAAATGAATTGGCTTTTGTTTCTTCTGTTGTTGCAAATTTTCTTGTGCAGAAAATGATTCAGAGTCCAAAAACGAAGTATGAAACGCCGTGGTGGACAGTTATGTTTTGATTAGAAAAGCTATCAGAGGTTGAAACAAGGTCTTCCCTTGTCTAAGTTTAATATTCTGTGGTGGCCGGCCGTTAGGGGCTGAACTGTATCCCTCCAAGATTCATATGTGGAAAATCCTAACTCCCAGTACCTCAGAATGTGACTATTTTGAGACAGGACCTTAAAGAAGTAATTATGTTAAATGTAATCATTAGGTCATTAGGCCCTACTCCAATATGACTGGTGTTTTATTAACAAGAGGAAATTAGGACACAGAGAGAGACAGCAGACATGTGCACTTGCAGAGGGGTGGCCAGATGAGGGCGAGTGAGAAAGGAGCCATCTGCAAGCCAGGGAGAGAGGCACCAGAAGAAACCAAACCTGCTGACACCTCGCCGTTGGGCTTCGAGTCTCCAGAATTATGAGAAAGTAAATTTCTGTTGTTTCTGGCAGTTTTGTTATGGCAGCCCTTGAAAACTAACACATGAGGTATATGACATTTTAAGCTATATCCCATGAGGGGATGAGAAAACTGTAACTTGAGACTTTTCCAGATAAGTTAAAATGCTATGTTATATCCAGTGCCATTTTTTTTTTTGAAAGAGTATACCGTTTTAAAACATTTATTCAGCATACAATGCTGGTGGATAATTAATTGCACTCCATCAGCGTTATGTGCTGGATAAATGTTTGAAGATTATAGTGGCATTACATTATTGTGCTGCCAAACTTGCCCACAGTTCTCAACGTAATCTTGGAAAAAATAAGGGTTTTGGAAAAGTGGAGATTGTGGCGACAGAAGGATTTTTCACGGAAGGAGATCTTCGGGCCCTTCTTGTGTGATAATGGGATCCACATGAAGGAGATAGAATACAATTTGAGAGTCATTGCTTTTTGAATGTTCATAACTGTGAGACAAAGACATTGGAAACACTGTTAACACTTGAACCTTATTAGTGGATAAGGGAACACCTGAAAGATTTTAGTTTTGCCCAGAGTTCCCTAAACAGTAACTAGTTTCCTAAACAGTATTATTCACAATCTGTTGGATCAACTATTTTTAAGGTTGTTTGGAGGCAAATTTGTTCCCTTTGTGTAATAATTCATGACTTGATAAGCCTTTTGGCCTAATTCTAAATTCAGTTCTCAAAACAGTTTGTCCCTAAGTAAACTACAATGCTGTTTTCTATTTAATTTCCTGAAAAAAGAAAACCCACTGGAAATATCCTTGTTAGTGTTTATTTATTATTACATTTCAGTTAATGGAAATATGTAGTTATTCATCTTTTACTGGGAATCATTTTGATACTATGGAAATTACCCAGAATACTTTCTAATAAAATAAAAAGAATAGATCAACAATCTTATCTAGGTTTTCTCAGGTCTGCCTTACAATATTAGCCATCAGGAAATATCTACCAAAATAGAACACTAGTATCTATAACACGATGGTATTTCTTAAACTGTATTTCACATTAAAAGCTATACAGAAAGCAGATTATTTTTAGTGTTTTCTTGCCCAGTTTTCAGTGACATTCTTGGAAATAAGATTGATTTTATAAAAGAAAGCCAGTTGCCTTTGACGTACTGATGTGTGAATTTGAAATGGCCGCCGTTGAAAACTGGAAAAGGCATGTGTAATTTTGTTTTGTTACCAAGAATGCAGGCAATTTGTTAGAAAACTTGCCTGATTAAAATAAATTGATTAAAGATTAGACAAATAAGCATATAAAATAGAACTTCCTCTTTGGAAAGCTTGGGAACGATCATTTATATGAACACCAATTTTTATCTCTTTTTGGCAAATGAGAAAAAAATGTACATAAAATGTTGCAGTATTTAGAGGCAGAACTAACTAAGCATATTGACAAGCTATTTGCCACAGAAACTTTAAGGCCTAAAAAAATAGAATTTAGTGGAATAAATACTATTTTTAAAAGAAAACACACACCCACAAAAATATTTTCTTATTTTGTAAGCATTTTATTAAATGCTATTTGCTTTCGTATAGAACTGTTCTATAAAATTCACTTTTTTCCCCACTACGTTACCAGTACTATAAATGATTATCTGTGTGGGGGAGGTGGAGGATGGGGGAGAAGATTAGATTAAATTATATCCTTTGCAGATATAAGATTCTATACGTTCATTACAAACAGATCCTGACATTTACAGCTAATTTTTATCTAACACTTACTCAGTGTCAGGTGCTGTCCTTAGTGCTTTGTAATTTTTGTGGCTCCAGAGTTGTACTGAGTAAAAAATAGTCAGTGGCAGGGGCACATACTTGTAATCCCAGCAATTTGGGAGGCCGAGCTAGGAGGATTGCTTGAGGCCAGAAGTTCAAGACCTGCCTGGGTGACATAGCAAGACCTTGTTTTAAAAAAAAAAAAAAAAAAAAAAAAAAAAAAAAAAAAATGAACTAGGTATGGTGCTTATGTCTGTAGCCTCAGCTACTCTTCAGGCTGAGGTGGGAAGATCCTTTGAGCTGAAGAGTTTGAGGCTGCAGTGAGCTATGAGCCTGCCACTGCACTCCAGTCTGGGCAACAGAGTGAGATCCTGTCTTTAAATAAACAAAAGTTAATATATATATATATATATTTTTTGTTAAAAAGAATCAGCTTCAAATCAGGGAGAAATTTTGACAATTAAATTCTAAGTTCATGTTTTACTAGAAAATGCATTATCTCCATTACCCCAGTATTCTGAGCAATAAGAGACCTCCTGCTTTTGTTGTCTCTTTGGGAATGGACTTTTGTACCAGGAAGTAACATATCCTGCTCAATGATGTCTGTATGTGCCAGGATGATACATACAACATGGCAGACAACCAAATTTTTAGGTTTTTGTGTGCTTTTTTTTTTTTAAACATGGAAAACAATAGAGAGAAGAAAGTTTGAGTTAAACCATGTAATCAACAAATTGAAGTAAACAGGACATGAAGTAGCAAAGTAGTAGATATTAGAAATGGAACAGATCAGTGAAGTCTGTGTTCATCCTTGAGTCATTGAAGAATAGGTCATCATGCTAAAGCAAGAAATGCTTATTCTTAGTATGTAATAGTCCTGTTCATTTATAAACTTGGTTTTCAGGATTCTCAAGCTCATCAGTCACTTCTGTGGAAAGAAGAACTCACATTTTAATATGTCTCACTGCCATAGAATGTAATTTCTGTCATGTGGTGTATATTTTCTCATTTAAATTCATTACATTATTCATTTTGGCAATTTTCAAAACTAGAGCTGATCCATGAATTCTATCTTTATCTCTGTTGTAATTTTTACTTCCTTAGCTAAGGATGTCCTTCTCTTATCTGGCTGACTGACTCCTATGGAAGCATGGCTCAGCTGAAGCACCTTCATTTCGGGAGTCTGTCAGTTTCAGAAATCTGACTTAGATATCCCTCTGTGTGCCCACAGCCTGCTGGGTATACCTCTACATGTACTTATTACTCAAGATTGGGGCTTTGTTTGCTCCGCTGTCTTCTCCCCTGGATTATAAACTCCTTGAAGTCATGAATTATGTCCCTCATTTTTGTATTCCTGGAGTGTCTGTTTTACAGCAAATATGCAATAAATTCCTCTTTTTCTTTTTTAAACATTTTTTCTCAGAACTGAGATTCAAAAAATCTCAAACATTTTTTCCTTAATACACTTTTAAAGTTACATTTTTGAGGAACAATTCATATACAATAAAACTAGCCCTTTTAAATTGTACAACTTAATGACTTGACAAATGTATATAGTCCTGTAACTATGCCACGTTTATCATATGGAACATTTTCATCAGTGCCAATGGTTGCATTTGCTGCTTTGCAGTCAATCTCCTACCCCATCTCCAGTCCCTAAAAATCACTGCTCTGATTTCTTTCTTTATAGTTTTGCCAGTACTATGCTGTCATAAATGAAATCATCTGTAGCATGCATTCCTTTGTGTCTGACTTTTTCACATGGCATAATGTGTTTGAAACCCATCCATGTTGCACATATCAGTAGCTTATTCCTTTTCATATTCCTGTTCATGTCTAGGTAGTACCCAGCGTTTGCATGGTCTCAATGTGTTCATCCATTTGGTGGACATTAGAGTTGTTTTTAGTTTGTGACTGTTATGGATAATGCTGCTATAAACATTCACATACAGGTCTTTATTATTTATTTATGTTTTTAGAGACAGGATCTTGTTCTGTCCCCCAGGCTGGAGTGCAGTGGCATGATCATAGCTCACTGCAGCCTCTAACTCCTGGACCCAAGTGATCCTTCCACCTCAGCCTCCTGAAGAGCTTGGATTACAGGCTCATACCACCATGCCCATCTACTCTTTTTTGTTTGTTTGTTTGTTTTTCTTTTTTTAAGACAGGGTTTTGCTACATTGCCCAGGAGTCTCTGACTCCTGGCCTCAAGCGATCTTCATGCCTTGGCCTCCCAAAGTTCTGGGATTATAGGCGTGAGCCAACACACCTGACTCCACATATAGGTCTTTATATATGCATACATTTTCATTTATCTTGGGTAAATATATAAGGTTGGAATTTCTGGGTTCAATAGCATATGTTTAACTTGATAGTAAGATGCTAAACTTTTCCAAAGTGATTGTAATTTACAGATCTGTACACAGTATCTGTAGTTTCCAGTTCATAAGTATTTTTAAAATGAATATAAATATAATCATACTTGATTTTTGGTTTTATATTTGTCAGCTATAATTATTTTTTAAATATGTAAAAATAAATGGATAGATGTGCTAAGGCCTAGCTTTTTCTGGTTGCCAGAGTAGAAAGATGTTGAATAGGATTTATTCTTTTTCAAGCAACTCCTCTGCTTTTTAGTTAGTGATACTTCGAATTCCTTCATTACAGTGTCTTTCTTTTTTCAGGTAACGTTTTCTCAAGATGCTTGTTAGAATTCAAAGTCCCTACCAAGATGCTCTGGTAGGATTACTTCATCAGAGTTTATCAGGATGATTTTTCAATGGCCTTGCTAAGAGTCGTGTGAAAACAGCCATTCAGAGTATGGGGAGTCTGAGTTCAGGGGCAGCAGGCTGGAGGGGTTCCTGAGTGGGAGCCAAAGATGGGAAGAGCAGAGTGACATGGTGAGGGAGGGATACAGCAAATGACGAACAACCAATCTGGGAGGACACCAGAACCAGAAGCCTGCTTTGGTCTTCTGCCAGCTGTGGCAGTAGATTTGGGTTTGAGAGCTAGCTGTGCCACTTTCTAGTTATGTGGCTTTAAGAAAATCATGTAACCTCCACTTGAAACATCAGATTAAAAAAATCTGGAATGCTTAGGAAATAACATTAGTTCCATCTGCATTAAAGGACTATTGTGGGCATTGCCTCGAGAAGTACTCAAGTGCAATATATGTATTTCACGAGTGTCTTCTTTTATTTGGTCAATTAAAAAACTGCTTTCCTTCCCTTTAATTCTCTTCTGTTTAACCCTCTTCTGACTGTTACTCTGTATATAACACATCAATGGCATGCTTCTCTCAGATTCTAATCTCCTTTTCTGCCCCCTTAAACCATCCTACACACTTTGGAGTAGATCATCTGTGGCACCTTCATAAATTCCTTTCTCTGGCCATCCGTCTCAGACCCAGAGGACAAAACTGTGAAGCCTGAGATGTGAGTAGGATGTGTCCTTCAGTTTCAGATTCTGGGATATGTCAAAGAATTCTTACAATACATTTCAATGAACTTGAAGTTCTAGAAGGAGGCTTCTTAATTTTTGAGATGATATGGGAGTCCTTCTGTGGTTTATTTGTTGTCTACAAGATAAGCACAAGCATGTTTTCATGAGAGCATTTCAGTCATAGTCATTTATAAGACGCCTACATTTTCCTGGAAGCCTATATTCCCTTTCTATTTATTGCTGTATTTGTTTTGCCTTCTTTGCTTTCCAGCATAGTACTTGTTTATAAAAAAGATACCATGTAATCCTTTCAACGCCCTGTATGATAGGAAAGAGGAAATGAGGTTTGTTTTGAATTTTTTAATGGAGTAAATGATTCGCTAGGGAAAACACACGTCCATGCAGTGATGTCATCAATGATGATTCCATGGCCCCATTGTCCTCTGGGGACCTTCTCTTTTCATAGGCCACCCAGCTCACAGGATGGTTTTTCTTTTAAGTAAAGGCTATCCCCAAATTATGCTAAGCATGAGGACCAGGAGTTAACGAATTTCTGAAGACCATAGTGCAAAGGAGATTGCCTTGTGCTTGGCAGCTTGTTTTTCAGACTAAGTGGAATGAGTCCAAATTCCAATTAAAATCTTGTTAAAACTGATGTCAGAAAGCAGGAGTATTCAACACCTTGAATAGGACATGGCTTAGCTTGCTTTTTAGCTGCCAAGTGCCTAGTACAGCAGTCCACAAAAGGTGACCAATCACTATCTGCTGAAGAAAGGGATCCACGAAAAAAAGTCCCAATCAATCAAACTGGTAGTATAAACATAAAATATTTACTTTCTTAAAGGAAACATGTTCCTGCGATGTGTTGAATGTTTGTGTCCTTCATCTTCCAAATTCATATGTTGAAATCCCCAATGTGATGGTATTTGGAGATGGGTCTTTAGGAGATAATTAGGTTATGAGGGCAGAGCCCTCATGAATGGGATTAGTGCATTTAAGAGACATGATGGCTATTGTGCACTATGATCGTGACTCTGAAGAGCCACTGCACTTCAGCCTGGGCAACATAGCAAGATCCTATATCTAAAAAATAAAAAGATGAAAAAATAAAAGTAAAAGATACGGGAGAGCTTGCTTCCTTTCTCTCTCTCTGTCTCTGCCATGTGAGGATATAAGAAGATGGCCGTTTGCATCCCCTCACCTGAACCTGCCAGCACCATGATCTTGGATGCCACCAGTCTGTGGTATTTTTGTTATAGAAGCCTAAACTGACTAGACAGTGTCTAAGTGCTTTATAGAGATTTATTGAGGTATCAGCAATGTAAGCTGAGCTTGTATTCTATATACATATCGGGAGTAATTCTTTACATTGGTGCCTCTACTACACAACATTTGTTAGCATCATTTTGAATTCTGGTATGCATTTAAAATAAATAAAGTGGCATTCCTCTCATTATATTGTATAATTTACATTTAATCTGTCAGAATATCTTTTTGTCAGTCACTATGAATTAGTATCATTTTATCTGTCCCCTGCCCCAGCACTTCGAACGTTTCCCTTTGTGTAAGAGAATACAGATGTTTACCATTGGATTTCTATCTATTGGCAGTAGAGTCATTATTCTTTTCTCCTTATTCCATAGTAACAGAACCTCAGATGTTTAGATGGACACATGGGTGGCCAGAAATTTCCACACTTCTCCCTAGCAGTTAGATGTGTCCATGTGACTCAGTTCTGGCCAAAGAGATACAATTGCAATTGTCAAAGAGCAGCTTGTGAGAACCTTCCTCAAAAGACAGCAAAGACCACCATTTGAAACTCTCCCCCTGTCTTTTTTTGTCCTTTGCTTCTTCTGGCTGAAATTCATACATCATCTCTGAAGTGGGTACAGACATTTTGGACCATGCGGTACCCTGAAATGAGGCTTCATGTGTGGAATAATAGGATAGAAGGAACCTGGGTGTCTGAGGACTTCAGAAAACTGGATCAGCTTTGGACTACCTACCTCTTGATTTTCATGAGAATTTTAGTCCCTGTTATTTCTGTTTTCCATTACTAGTAGCAGAAACCTCTGATGAAGAAGAGTGCCAGTTGTGGACACTCTTAGGAGAGGGGCAATTAAAAATGAGTGAGGGAATGTTCTCTTAGATGCAAAGATGGACTTGGGAAGTAAGCAGACATTGCCTGTCACACAACACAAGTCCACTGTACTGGGTCTGCCCTTTCACCTGCACTCACTGCCCTGTGGACACAGGTCTGATGCTACTAAGTACTGGGCACGGTTGCAACCTTCCCCTCTTCCTCCCTCTGAAGCAGAAACTAATGATGTTGAGGCATCTGGTCTTAGCAGCTCTGTCAGTTGTACTGGGAGTGCTGGGTGGGCCAGGCACATGTAGTGGCATATGTCCTCACGTATTGTGGCAAGTTTGGTTTTGCTTTGACTTTGAAAGACTGCAGATGCAGATATGTTGTGATAGGTGGCAGTCTTCCATGGCTGTATTCTAACCACAGTCTTGAGACAGGGAGGCAGTGAGTTCTAACATGTTTTACAAAATTCATGACATGCCCAGGAATAGGGTGTCTGGAATAGTGGAAGGAAGATGAGCCAGGCAGCTGGCATCTAGATTGTACTCCTGTCACTATTCAGGTTTTGCAAATGTGAAACAAGGGAGTGGGTTGCAGGAAGTCTAAGGTCCTTTTAAGTTCCGTCACTGTGATAATTTCTATAATCATTAGATCAAGTGTATCACAATTTCATTGCTTTCTTTATAAGTATGCAACTAATCTGTTGAGTATAAAGACAGTAAGAAAATATTACCTGTATTTCCTGAGAAGAAATAAAGCAAAACGTTCTCATATTTGGATATATATTTTAGCATCAATGTTAGTAAGAACAAGAAATAAATAGCATATTGAGTGTCCTTTGGGAAATGAAACTGTACCATGTTTCTGTCTGATTTAAACTTTAAAGTCAGGTCAGGTGTGGTGCCTCACGCCTGTCATCCCAGCACTTTGGGAGGCTGAGGCGGGAGGATCACTTGAGGTCAGGTGTTCGAGACCAGTCTGGTCAACTTGGTGAAAGCTCGTCTCTACTAAAAATACAAAAATTAGCCAGGCATGGTAGTGCACACCTGTAGTCCCAGCTACTTGGGAGTCTGAGGCAGGAGAATCACTTGAACCCGGGAGGCAGAGGTTGCAGTGAGCCAAGATCGTACTACTGTACTCCAGCTTGGGCGACAGAGCCAGACTCCATCTCAAATAAATAAATAAACAAACCTTAAAGTCAATGACAATAATGAACTAGATTCCTCCCAGGTGTAACATGGAAGTGGGGAGGGTGGAGGTTTGGGAAGCAGGCAGGCCTGAGTTTCACACTGGCTCTATTACCCTGCCCATCAACTTTTCCTCTCAGTTTGCAAGTTTCCTCAAAATAATTTTCCTAACTTCTATTGGCTAGTAGTTAGGCTGAACCAATAAACACTCACTTGAACCACTGATTTGGGGACCTGTGTGTCCTACAGGTGATTGATTAGTCCTTCTTATCTGCCAGTTCTATTAATAGATGACTCCTCTGGCTCTTCTGGGTGACAAGACTTAGACTAATGTTTGTCAACCCTCACTGAGCATCAGAATTACCCAGCCAGCTTAAAAAATATACAGATGCCCAGGCCCCATCCTGAGAGTTAGATTTAATTGTCTGAGGCTGGCCCTCAGATATTATTAGTTCAGATGTTCTCAGTCTCCCCTAGTGATTTTTGTTTGTGCAGTCTGGCTTGAGACCTGTCAGCACCACCCCAAGCCACATGGTGGCCTCACAGTGGGTGCGGCAGAGGTGGAAGGAGTATTACTGAGGCATCGCAAGGCCCACACAACAGCCATATGGGGAAAAACCCATTATTTGTCTGTCAAGACCCTCACTTTAGTTCCAGGGTAAAAATCTGAATGAGTATTCGCCACTGCTAGAAAGTACAAGATGAGTCATTTCAACTTCATTTTCATCAATAGTGATAAAAATCACAAAGGCACAAGACTTCATTTCAAAAAAGTGTTAATTAAAACAAACTCAATCCTCAATACTTGGTTTTCTAACTCTACTTCCCTGATGTGAACATGGCCTTATGTGTTCCTAACATCAGAGATCAGGAACTTGTATTTTGAGGGCAATTAGTGGTTTTGTTTTAAAGCCATTGCTACCAAGAAAGAAACAAAAATACAAGAAAATAAGCTTCAATAAGTAAAACTACAAACTACCTTTTTTTTTTTTTTTAAAGTAGACCTTGTGTGAGAGTTTGAAATAATTTTCTCAGTTTAAACAATGAGTGAGGACTTTATGTCCCAGAGTCTTGATGAGTCTAATGCTTGAGCAGCAGATAGACGGAGGTTGGAGAAAATTTTTTAAGCATTTCCCAGCTGCTTTTTGCGTCACATGCAGTGTTATGCATTCAGCCACCCAAGAACAAGCTTGCTGGAGAGCCAAGAAATAACAATGCCATTGTTTTCCCTTTGAATAACTCTGCCTGTTGCACAGAGTGCAAATATGTCTTTTTAGTAGTTTTCTGTGGTTTGCAATTTCCGGAAAAAAAGAGTATATCACTCTAAAAAAATCTGTATTTGAACCAGAGACACTATTCATATTGTATTAATATAACAGAGAGTGTCCAATAAACTTTACTAGGAAAAATATCCAAGGATTTTGATCACATGTAAGACACATCTAAAGCCATTTTTCATGTTCCCCTACAACTGACTCACCTGTCTCACTTCTCTAATTTTTTTGGCGCCATCATCATTCTTTCAGTCACCCGGCTTTGCTCCATCATCTTTAGATACTGTCTCGTCTTTACTTCCTAAAGCCAGCCATTTTTCTCTTTGCATGCTGCTGCTGTGAGCATCATACAGAGACTCTTAGTGTCTCTTCCTTGGATTCTGGTACCCCCTGCCCCAGTCTCCTTGCTTGCAGGTTGTCTTCCTAGCAAGTTACCCTGAGCCCTGTTGCCAGATTGGACTTGCCTCATGAGATTCTTTATCTATAGTATAGAGATAAAAAATAAATTTCATGGACTGGCATATATACAATGCTTTGTGTGGTATCTGAAATACAGTGGGTGCTCTGTAAATTATAGTTATTTCTATATTCAGAGGAATAAAGTCCAGGCTCTCAGCCACTTTTAAGCCCCATTACTATTCCAGTTTTATTGAAAAACATTCTGCTAAAACCACTGTACTTTATTTATTGCCCAACACATTTCCTGCTTTTTGCTATGTTTTCAAGTTCTCATTTTGAATTTTGTGCTTAGAATGCTTACTCCTAGTCCTTTGAAGTCTTCCTTCCCTAGAAATTCTTCAGAGACCACTTCAACATATAATGCTTTCTCCTGCCCATGAACTTTTAACAATTCTTATTGTTGGGAGATATTTCTCCACAAGTCTCTCATGTTTCTGCATGTCTGTTGGCAGAGGCTCTGACTGCCAGCACTTTAGATGATCTCTTCAAGGGTGTTTGCATACTAACGGCTTTGGAAGACAGTGATCATTTCTGTCTCCAGAGCGAAGGGCAAGTTTGTTTACTGTCCAGTGTAACAAAAATAATGAGTCTCTCCAGGGCAAAAGCCACGCAGCCTTTTTGCCCTCATAAAAGATCTCAAGCTCAGATTCCATTCCTATAATGCAACCCACTGCATTTGCAAGGGTCACCTAGCTCTTCTTGTATCGCCCTGTTGGAACTGGGGCTTGAGAAACTGGTGTGAATTACTGTGAGCCATACAGTCCTTTGTTTTTGATTCCTTGTGTGTTCTGTCAGTACCCATGAAACTACAACAGGTTAACTTGTTAGCTTTCACGTAGGATAAAATCTCAGATCCTTCATATTTATTGATAACTATTATTATTATTTGGTTGTTATAGCTCCTATTTTTTTCATAGCAATCTATTTTTTTCTCCTTTTTCTTGTCATTGATTTGTGGAGGAACTGGTTCAGGATAAATCTTGTAGATTATCCCTCGGAAGTTTGCACGTCCTGCGTTGAACTGATTGCTTCCTGTGATGTCATTTATCTTGTTCCTATAACCATCTATTTTTCCCCAAATCATTTTTCACATTGATCTTTCAGCTTTCAATTATCCTCTGTCTCCAAACTTCTCTTGAGTCATATTTGGCTTTCACGTATGTTTATTTCTGGTCTTCATTACTATAAGTTTCTTATGGGCAGGACTTCTTTTGGTTTGCCTTTACAAAAAAAAAATCTCCCACTATTCCTAGTGAATATTATGACTAGAGTAACAGCATTTGCAGAATGAGTGTTTAGAATAAAAATGATTCACAGTCCGATCAGATAACATCCTTTTGCTCTTCTCCACCAGAGGGCGCAACCACATTAGATTTAGGAGCATTTCAAAATCTGGGTTCTTGTCTGCTTTAAATATATCGATGTCAGTATTGTATACATGTAGCTGAATGAATTAATAAATATATATAAATGAGTTATCAGGCCGGGTACGGTGGCTCACACTTTTAATCCCAGCACTTTGGGAGGCCGAGGCAGGCGGATCACTGGAGGTCAGGAGTTCCAGACCAAACATGGTGGCAAACATGGTGAAACTCCCTCTCTGCTAAAAATACAAAAATTAGCCAGGCACGATGGCACGCACCTGTAATCCGAGACACTCAGGAGGATGAGGCATGAGCATTGCTTGAACCTGGGAGGCAGAGGTTGCAGTGCGCTGAAATCGCGACACTGCATTCCAGTCTGAGTAACAGAGCCAGACTCCGTCTCAGAAAAACAAAACAAAACAAAACAAAACAAAAACGAGTTATCACATGGAGACCTGGTCAGGTTACATGTCACCCTACACAGGGGCTCCTACTGAGAGTAAATAAACATCTTCTGACTATGATTTCATTATTATCGCATTTCAATCGACTAGGTAATTAGTTTAAAAGCCAAGACCAAATCTTGAAAAATGGATTCCTGTGATTCTTCATATTTTCCATCAGTCTGAAAGTGTATTTAAGTATACACATACTGACTGCTGACACACAGAACAGTGGCCTGACTAGAAATTCTCCACCTTATGCTACTTTGATAGTTCCAAAGCAAATAGATTGCAAGATGCCTGTAGTGGTGTGATTTAAACAGTACTGAATTTTACGGAAACAAAGGAAGAAGTGGCAGTGGTTTGTTTTCTTAGCTCTTAAATTAATTAATTTCCTTTTATCTTCTACTTTTTGCTCAAGGAGGTCAGAGCTAACTGGAAAATCAACTCCCAGTGGCACTTGACTCTTGTTAAATCTAAATGATTTATGCTGAGATGTTATTTTATGTGGATACAGTGTTTTTTGAAATGTCATAGTTTCCTGTGCAATCACAGCTTTATTTTTTGTTTACAATCAGCTTTTTTAGGTTGAAGCAATTATACTTTTTTGAGGTCATATGAGGTTTGAGCTACCACTTTCCATAGTAAGCGAAATATGATGCAGTTTCTGCTTTCTGCTCCAAAGTTGCTCATTCGCTAGTAGGGGAGGTTATTTCAGTACAGGTGAGATGGTCTGGGTGAAGTACTTGCAAAGTCCTTTGTAAAGAAGCAGAACTTGTCAAAGAGGCAAGAATGCAGCACGTCCCCTTCCTTCCTTCCTTTCAGGATGGTTTGGTCTCAGGATTCCTAAGCTTTGCTAGTGCAGAGAGAGTGGTTGTCTATGGCTTCTCATTTTTAATGTTACAACATTCTGAGCGCACGATCTTGGGAGATTTAAATAGTCCACATACATGAAGTTGCTTCAGGTGTCCCAGCTGTTACTTGACAGAGTTTTGATGGCAAGGCCTTGTCTTACTTGTCTTTGTGTCAGCTGCTCTGAGCTTGGCACTGTAAATAGACGGTGCTCATTAAATGTATGTTGATCTGACTTGCACACAGGGATGGAAAGAAGAGGATTCAGACACACAGTTTTTGACTCTTGCTGGTCAGGCTGTCTCTCTGCTTCTGAGAATCAGAGCAGGTGGTGTACTACCTCCTCTCCTCACCCTTTTATTCCAAGGGGCTTGTGAGAGCTTTCTTCACTCAAGACCCTCACAACTCACGCTGGGGCCAGCCTTAAGAGATAGGCAAATAGTTCACGTTCAGACGAGGTTTCCCCTTCCTTCTGCACAAATCAGCCAGAACCTGCAACGGAAGTGTTCTAGAAACTGTCTCACCTGTTGCCAGGAATGCCGGCTAGGTTGACCTCAAACAAATCAGTGAAGAGGCCCCCAGTGCCTCTGAAGAAGTTAAGATTACAGAAGTTAAGGGAGCTCTGTAATATTAACTTCTTCCTGAAATCAGTATCTCTTCCCTTGTAAACTCACCCTTTCTTTGAAGAAACTTGAGCAGAGCTTAGAAGCCTTGGGGCAAGAATTTCTGTAGGCAGTTAATTAAACAGCATGAAGAAAGTTGATGCCCCTCTCCCCACTCGTTCTCCCAACCTGCCGCCTCTCAGTCCTGAGAATCAAATACATCAATGAGACTTTTTATAAAAACTCACCCCAAGACTTGTAAGCCTGTCAACAACTTCCCAGCTCCACGCTCTCTGTAACTTTAACCTCCCACGCCAGGGTTAGCGCTGACCACTAGATCGCGCTGTCGGACAAGAAATCTGAGTGTCGGAACCGCCGGGAGCCCAGGACTCAGAGGGTGAAGAGGTGGGAGCTGAACAGAGGAAGCGCGAAGGAGGCAGATCCCGTGATATCGCCAGAGGAATAAAAGCCACAGAGAGCAACCAAAGGGAATAAATCCAACCGGCTATTCCCCAGTCAATAAATATCACCAACGGATTCCAAAGGGTATTAGGATCTGGATGCACCATTGAAAGGGGAAGGATGGAAGAGGGTTACCCGTTCTTTACCGTTTATCATACTGGGAGTCTAGCGTAAAGGCCCCAGGGGACTAACACGCCAACGTCACGCGGGGAGGACCCCGGAGTGCCTCTTTGTACATATTTGAATTGCACTCGTGTCCCTGGGGAATGAGTGTATTTGAATTAGTTTCTGGAGGAATCTGTGTGGTCCCCAACCCGGGAGTCCTCTCCTTCCTGTTCCTCTCATCCTACTCTGGAAGTTTTGCGTAAGGATCCTTTTTGTTGAGCTAGAGAGGACGTTTGCAGGTGGTGGTTTGTGTTACCTACATTCCTTTGCAGCAACTATTTTCAGATACGTTAAATCCAAGTATGTGAACAAGAATGCCTCGAGCAAGAGAAGATGCCCACGCGGGTCCCCAGTAAGCTGCTCTTGGCTGGAGAGGGCAATGTGCGCGCCCTCGGGGACAGATGCCTTTTCCACCCAGTCTGCGGCCTCCAGCTGCAGGAAAGGGAAGCCCGTGACTGTATTTGGATCCCCGGAGGGTGACTGCGCAACTCCGGGGTTGAGAGATGCATTAGCAGCTCGGAGCCAAATCAACAAAAGTTCCCTTTTAAACAACAAAAAATCAACATTCAGAGTTACATGCTCCTCAGTCAACAACACCGCCATCTCTCTCTCTCTCTCTCTCTCTCTCTCTCTCACACACACACACACACACACACACACACACACAGAGAGAGAGAGAGAGAGAGACAGAACAAACATCTGGGCCAAAATGCAAACACCAGCCAGCTTGGGCTGGCGTGCAAAGTAGCAGTTTTCCTTTTTCCTTTCTGGACGGAGTGTCGTTGTCTGGGGGGCTTCCCTGGCGGTTTTAGGCCGCGGGGCAGGCCAAGGGCGCAGTCCTACTGGGTGCCCGCTTGGCGGCCTGAGGGACTTCTCTGCTCCCCGGCTCCGTCTTTGCGGCTGCCACTAGTCCACGCGCGGTCTGTAAGCCTGGTTGGACTGGGCTCCCTGCTCTTTGCGTGTTGGGTGGGGAGGCAAGTGAAGGGCTAGCTTGGGTGCAGACGCCGGCTGTCGACAAATTCGGGGCTCAGTGATACCAGGGCAATGTGGCTGCAAGCCTGACTGGGCGCAGCGTTGAGAAAGTCGGGTGTTCCCTCCCTGGGACGCGCTCACGCACTAGGGGTTTGTCAGACATCCTGGTTGTGAGGCTTTGAAGGGGGAAAAGCTTGTGCACTGTGTAGGCTCTTTGTGCGAGCTGCCCAGCTGGACTTCGAGTGGGCTGTGTGCTTGGGGAATGTGCAGAGGCGGCGATTCCTATTTGTCTTCGTTGTCTCCCTCTTGTCTTCTCTGTTGCTTTCACAGGCTCCTGCTGAGGGCAGCCTGTGTGTGGGGAGATGTGCAGAAAGGGGAGCTCCCTACAAGTTCTTATCATTCGAAAGGCAAGTTTGGAGGCTATTGCACCCAGTGGAGTGGGAAGGCCAAATTTGCAGACGTCAGAGAAAAAGGGAAGAGAGGTTTACATTGGGGCCATGCCCTCGGTTTCTACTATGGCGGGCGGTCAGTTCCAGAGAAGCAGCTCCTCTGTTCCCTTGCGCCCCACCCCGTTCCTTTGTTGTTCAAAGCTCCCCCAGCCCCCTCTCCCCACCATCCACGGGAGTAAACCTTGGGCTTCAAGAGGCCAAAACGGTGCAGGGCCTGTACTGAGGTCAGACGTTATAATAGGAATCTCTCCAGTAGCATTTTTCTGATTTCTTGGTGTGAGTGCTTGAAGCTTCCTCCCGTGCGCCTTGTACAAACTGGCAACCCTAGTACCAGACTCCTGCCCAGGAACAAGGGGTAGGATGCCAGGATGGAGGAGGCTGTTAAGAAGAGGCGACGGTGTTGGCAGAATATCAGCCGCCTATTTGGCTTCTCCAGTATTGTGTGTGGAGGGGTGCTTTGGGGTTTCAAACTTACTCCTCTTCGCCCCTTTGACCCCGCGAGGTTTTAAGGGCAGAGCTTTCAGTCCGAAGCCTCCGCTCGGGACCAGGTTTCGCTCTGGTCCGGGTGAGAAGTTTCTGCAGTGGATGGAACTTGTTACTGAGCGGCTTCCTATTCTGAGGACCCCTGGGTTTCATAGCTTTCCTCTCCCTCTCTTTTGGCTCAACGTAAGCCTCCCAGTTCCGTCCTGAAGCACCAGGCGAGTGAAAGAGGACTGGGAAAGCCATCCCATCACTGAGCCCCGCGCGGGCGGCTGTCCGGGTTTCCAATCGCGCTCGGAGATTGAAAAAGACAGAAGGCGCGCCGCGTGTACAGACAGTTAGTTAATGGAAATCCTGTAAATCGGTTTTAAGTGCACCCAGGACAGAGGGGGAGGAAGGTGGAGGTGGTGATGATGAAGGATGGAGATCGGCAGGAGCGGGGGTGAATGGGTTACGCATCTTGCATTCCTGAAAATGGGAGTCGCTCCCCTTCCCATTGTTCTTAATTTAGAAAAATTCATTAAAGAAATCGCAGGGATAGGGAAACCCGAGCTTCCCAGTCCGCCCCAAGTGGCAGAGTACGCGGCTTCCCTTGGCAGGGAACCCGGTTGCGGCTGTCCCCCTCTCTGCTCCCTCCCTTCTCCCCGCCCCCCGGCGGGGTACTGCTACTACGGCGATCGCCACCTCACGCCGAAGGAATGCTCAAAGTATGCACACGTTCCCAAAAGTAGACCTCCTTCACCGCCGGAGGAGCATACATCACCCCGTGGCAGCCGTCCACCTTCTCAGGCGTTTCGTAACCGAGTAAACTGAGAGCTGGGAACAGCCCTCTATTAAGTAGCCCGCGGCGCAGAGTCTCTTCCCACTTGGCGAAGGCGAACCGCCCCAGACGCGTCCGCGCGCCGGCAGCTGCAGACTCAGGCGGTCTCCACTCGTCCTGCAGCGCCCGCCTCTCCTCCTGGGATTCTCCTCCTCCTACTGGACTTCCCCGCCGCTGCCCACGCCTCGGCGGCCGCTAGGTGCTCCTGGAGCGCAGCGCCTATCGCCGGGGCGTGTGGGGGCCACACCGAGCACCAGCTTCTCCGACGCCAGGAAGCCGCCGTCGCCGCCTCTACCTCACCCTGTCGCCGCCGTCTCAGGTCAGCCTGGTTTCTGTCCCCTTTCCCCTACCCCATCATTCCTACAGACAACTCGGAAAACGGCGTCTAGCTTGCACCTTGCCTGGAGCGGTGAAGAATCCTGGGCGAGGACAGTTTGGACTTGTAATAGTGTACATGGGCTTGAGCTTCGCCTTGTATACTGGGATTTTGTGATTTTTGGGGGGTTTTTGAGGGAGAGGGGAATGTTGCTTTTCTTAAGAGCTGAGCACGGTTTTGTGCGCGCAAAGCATCCCGTTCAGTGTTTCCGTTTCTAGACGAGTTTCATCTGTGGATGCTGTCGATTTCAATGGAGGGCGCACCGGGTTCTGGGGCGGCAGGGCCCTGGTTATCTCGCGGCTGTGGCTTTGTCGGGGAGGGCAGGCTTGCGGCGGGGGCGCTGGGAAGGTATTTTGATGACGCACGGTGCGGAATTATTTGGAGGGCCAGCTGAGTGCTCTGCAGCTCGTCGAGGCTGCACGGGTGTGTGTGGCATCTCGAGACAGATTCCAAGTGGAGTGTTCTGGCTCCTTTCCTCCCCTACCTTTCAGCGCATCCGAGATGGAGGGTTAGGCCCGCACTAGGGTACTCATTCTTGGCGGACTTTCCCCAGCTCCAGGAGAAAGCCCCTCTCCGACTCCCTCCCGGTGCATTGGTGGAGGCCCTACTCCGGGTCTGTGAGATCTCTGCTGCGTTTTCCCACTCAAATATTAAACTTGTGGGAATCAGAGAGCGTGGGGCGCCCGACTGGTTCACCGAGCGGAACAGGTACCTCCAAGAGGGCGTCCTCGGGAGCCCTCCAGTGACCAGTTCAGGGTTCCCTGGGATTCTGAGCCAGGGAGACTCTCGACCCGGACTCGGTAGTCTTCTAATGAATGCTGGGGAAGGATGGGACAGGAAAGGAAATAAACGCTAAGCTCTCCTTTGGCTAATGCCAAGGTGGTGGTGGGTGGGAGAGGAGGTAGGCGACGCGCAGCGGTGTGTGTGTGTGTGTGCGAGAGAGATTTTCTTTTTAACTTGACGCGGGAGTTAAGGAATTGGGTTCTTCCAGCGGGGAATTGGGAGGGGACGAGTTGGCAGAAGGGGCGAGTCCACTTAGCCCCAACTCCCACCCCAATGGACTCATTTTTATTCATGACGGTGAAGTGAGGGAATCCTCGCTGCCACGTAGGGGCGGCCGCTTTCAGATATTTATGTCTGAGAATGCTCAATGAATTGTTGCTAAGCATTGAAATGAATGTTTTGGCTAAAAAGGAGAGAAAGCATTTTCTTTTTTAAAACATATGGACGAGATGCTTGGCTGGCTGGCTGAGCTCTAACTGCGTTTCGGTATCCCGGCGCGAGATGATTCATTCTTGCCGCTAAGTCGGGAAACCGACAGGAGGCGATCGAGACCCAGCAAAAGTGTTTCTACTCAGATTTTTGTTGAGTTCAGCTGTTAAAAAAAAAAAATCTGCTCACAGCTTTTCGGTGGGTCGATTGTTCGCCTTTAACTTTTCGCAATCACGACTGCCAACTGAGTTGGAAATTATTATACCAAAGTTAAGGCCAGAAGATT
Source organism: Mandrillus leucophaeus (assembly GCF_000951045.1). Classification (NCBI taxonomy): domain Eukaryota; kingdom Metazoa; phylum Chordata; class Mammalia; order Primates; family Cercopithecidae; genus Mandrillus; species Mandrillus leucophaeus. The sequence goes on along the minus strand of NW_012108008.1, from coordinate 479,163 downwards.
GGAACAATGGCCCAGTCTCACCTCTTGCTTTTCACTGATGTCGAAGAGGGTTAGAAATGTCAAACAGTTGTTAATTAGGAAGAAAGAAATTGCTAGACCCCTTAGATACCTAGGGCAGTGCCAAAATTTTAATCTTGGCTTCATAAAAAGGAGCTCTAGGCAATTTGGCACGCCTGCTCATCAGACATTTAAAATGCAATTTACACACAGGCTGAGGAAAGCTGCCCTCATGCTTTGTGCCAATAATTTGGAAAGTCATCGTTGGAGATTGTCAGTTTCTTTTCTCAAAGAGGCCTCGACCTTTGGCTCATTTTTGTATTCCCACTGCAGGACAGTCTCCTATCCCCCTCCATTTTTCCTGAGGCCTAGGCTGTTGGTTTACAATAATTTATGTACCTCAGACTCAACTCTTTTTATGTTTTGCCACTGGCAGCTTCCCAGTTCAGTTCCTTGCTAGTAGCTTTTGTCTTTGGGTTGAACCTTAGACTATTTTAGGAGATTCCATTCTGTAGACATGGGTTAAGTACCTACTGTGTCCTGGGAAACCACAAAGATGAATAAGATTCTTTGTCTTTAAGGAATTAATAATATAATTACAAAATTAGAAAAAATCAGAACAGAACATATTCTCCTCTGGGGCATATATACTTATAATCTTCCAGCTTAAACAAACAGTTAAATACAAAGATTATTATTGATAATTTTTATTTAAAAACACCTTGGAAAAGCAGACAAAAGTGTCTTGCTTCTCCCATTTTGCTGCCTTTTTTGTTATTATGTATTTTGGAGTTGTTTTTCCCTCATCTCAGGTAAAGGATTTATCAGATGTGAAAACAACACAGTTAGCAGGAGGGTCAGGTTTCAGCTGGGCCTTACATTTTTCTGTATAATCCATTTCAGATCTTAAAGAGCTGCATATTTGAAAGCAGAACAACATGAAGAAAAAAGAGAATTAAAAAGGTTTATTATACTTTTCCAAATTACCCTGAGACCACTAAAATACAGTTACCTAAAAAGTTCAGCAGCTAGGAAAAAGCAGCCAAATAAAATACCCAGCTGGAAGAGATATTTAGTTGAGTGAAGGATAAAATGACCTCTGAATTAGCCATTACCCAGGCAGGATGAAATCATGTGGGGGCTGGTAAGGCCTTCACCCGGGATGCTAAGCAGGACCAGTCTCCAGGAGAACAGGACCCTTTTTAAACTTGAACTTCCTCCTAGGGCCATGATTAAACTTCTGTAGACGAACTTGACTTCCACTGCTTCACAATAGGCCCATTATGTGCTGGAGTAGGCCCTGTGGTTATTAAGGCAGATCTGGTCGGGTTCTGGACTAGGTCCAGGCTCCAGTTCTAACCTGGTTCAAGGCCTGCCCAGACCCAGTTCTGATGCGGTTACTGCTTCCTCCCGCAGAGCTCTTCATGCCGCTGTAAGCTCGGAGGCCGAGGATGCGGACCAGGCTTCCCCCAGTGCTTGCCGCCCTGGGCGCGGCCCTGCTCCTGTCTTCCATTGAGGCAGAAGGTAAAAGGCTCCCTTCCCCTTCTCCGAGTGACAATGCAAAATTCGAGAAAGGAAAAAACATATCTTTCTTGCTTCTATTGCTTGCTCTGTTTTCCCTGCGCTTCGTGCTCTCTCCGGTGGTTTCTCTCCTCCAGAGAAACGCCCCTTTCTCCTGAGGTTTGTCCATTTCCCAGCTCTCAGGTCCAGCTCTTTTGTATTCTGCTTAATGCATTCCATACAGTGCTGTGTGGTCTTCTTGAGCTTGTCTCTGCGGTGTGCTGTCCACACTGCCACCTGCATTGCTGCCTAATGAGAGGACCAGCCACCCGAGAGGGGGCGACGGCTCTAATCATCTCAACCAACAGGACACCTCCGGGTGGCACCCAGGAGCCCCGAAGAGCGGGCGCACTCGCTCGCTTGGCTAGTAACGAACCACCTGGCTCGGGGCTGCGACCTCGGTGACAGAACACAATAAAAGACTCCAACAGCGCTGGCTCTGCGCCTCTGTGTGCTTTGTGGGAAGCTCAGTCGGCGGGGCGGATGGTGCGGGCAGATGAGCCAGCAGCCAAGCACCCTAGGGGATGATGGCTGGCAAGCGGAGATCCGGCACCCCGGGTGTTCGCCTGACCTAGGGTCGCGGCTGTCCCTGTTTGGTTCGCAGAGCTCCAAGGCGCGTGGCCTGGACTGGCCCAGCTCAGACAGGTTGAGCCTGGGCCAAGGTTTCCAGCCTGGGAAGCCAGCGCGCACCGGAGTTGCTGGGCACCACCTCCAGTGTCCTGCCCTTGCTCCCTTCTGCCTCCCTCTGGGAGAGCCCGGTGCGTCTGACCTCCCCGCGGAGGCGGTGGGGCGCTCTGAGATGGGTTTCCAAAACGGCGCCCTGTGGTTCCTCCTCTAGGAAGTGGAGGGCTTTTGTTAGATGTCCCACCCAATTATTTTGGTTGTATGCGCTTGATGTCTTAATTTCTCAGTGTTCATTAAACAAGCCAGGTCTCTATGTCAACCCCATGGCGACTTCTGTGGTCCCTCAATTGTCATTGGAGACCTGAAAAATTAGTTTTCTGATTCTGCAAGGTAAATGGGGTAATGTCATGAAAGATATCTTTTTTTTTTTTTTCAATAAAGAAATACCCTTGATGAAGTTAAGGGAGGAAAAAAAAACACTTCTGCAAGTGACAGCTGTGGAAGTTCTGGGTTGAGTTGTGCTTTTTTAGAGGCTATGAGAAAGTAAAGTTGTTTGCATGATTATGCCGAGGTTTTCAAGGTTTCTATAGTGTTTGATTTTCTACTTCGAGACTACAGGTTAAAAAAAATAGATTAGGGAAAGCAGAGTATTTCCAAAATGTATGGCATGTTTAGTAAAGTGACAGAAAGGTGCTGACTTTTCTTAGCTGATAAATATTTTATGAATGTAGAGTCTTTTCAGAGTGACCTCTGTGAAGTAATATTAAGATGAGGTTGCTTTTAATGTTCCTTTCTATGTCGTTGTTAGGAAGGAATTTTATTTGAGGAACTTCTGGAGGCCCTACTACAGATATTTTTAGATAATTCACTGAAGTGGCCCATTTATTGCTCATTAAGAAAATAGTTATTTGAAAATCAGAAAGAGTTGAGAATTCTTAGAAAAAGAATTAGGCTGGAAATGATGTAAGTGGAAAAAATTGATTCGGAATTAGATATTGGCTGGTTAGCAAAGTGCAGTTAAAAAGAAGAGCTTACTATCTACATTTCTGATTATTCCCATATTATATTTTATCTTTTAAATTTGTATTTATTTCCATATGGTACAGCTCTTTTTTTGCTTTCTTAAATTGTGTCTTTTCTTGTATCCCATCTCCTTAAGTTAGTATTTAATAATTATATTTTAATAGGATTCATTTTTTGACCTTATTCTCTAGTTTGGCATGGTCAAATAGAAATACGGTATGAGCCACAAATATAAGCCACATATGTAACCTACATTTTTTTTTTCTGGTAGCCACATTCAAAATGGAAAAAGAAACAGGATAAATTAAATTTTATAATGTATTTTATTTAACCTAAATTATTTCATCATGGAGCCCATATGAAAATTATTAGTGAGATATTTGACTTTTTTTGTACTATGTCTTTGACAATTGGGTGTGTATTTTATACTTGCAGTGCAGTTTATTCTTTAAATTATTTTTATTTTTCCTGAAACAGAGTCTCGCTCTGTTGCCCAGGCTGGAGTGTAGTGGCTTGATCTCGGCTCACTGCAGACTTTGCCTCCTGGGTTCAAGTGATTCCATGCCTTAACATCCTGAGTAGCTGGTACTACAGGGGTTTGCCACCATGCTTGGCTAATTTTTGTATTTTTAGTAGAGATGGGGTTTCACCATGTTGGCCAGGCTGATCTTGAACCTCTGCCCTCAATTGATCCACCTGCCTCAGCCTCCCAAAGTCTGGGATTACAGACAGCACTGTTTATTTTGTACTGGCCACATTTCAAGAGCTTGATAGCCACACATGTCTGGTTGCTCCCGTGTTGGACAGCACAACTCTAGTGTTGACTCCTAAGTGGTGCTAGGAGCCTTTGAAGGGCTAACAAAATTTGTGGCCAAAGCCTTTCTGGGGACACTGGGCTGGGACCAGAATTTCTTTGAAATATTTCTGTTGGGGGCATTTCAAAATTTCAACTTGGGACTCTATTTGGTACCATGCCATTTCAATCTGAATCCTAAAGTAGCCACAGTTACGTTTCTTTTCCTTTCATGACTCACACTTGCACTCTTACATTCATACTATTTTATCACCATTTTCTATGACCTTAATGTTTTGTATATTAAAAACTCAATACCTTTTTGAAAACATTAATTAAAATGTTTTGGCATTCACTTTTTGCATTTCTTCCTTTTTATAGTGGCAATATTTTTGTTTTGTTTTTCTTCTGCTTATTTGTATTAGGAGCTATATTTTTCATACTATGTTATCTTGTCCTATAGAAATAAGAGTGGAAATGATTTTTTTCACTTCAGTATTTATAATTTTTAGCCACTGTATAGACTTTATCAACTGTATCACTGCATAGACTTTATCAGCCATATCTGAGTGGCCTAGAATGTATGAATTATTTTTGGTTCATGTATCATACAGTGTGTTAATTATCCTGTAGAAAATTTAACACTTTGCATTTAAAGGTTAATGGCCAGTATTCCCTGAGAGTTGGTCACTTTTCTAATTAATCTAGGATTAGAGATGACCACAGGTTTTGTGAAAAACAGAGTGTTAATTTCGGTTAGTCTGATTTATAGTTTATAATATATAATAAACAACTGAATATTATCAATTCATCTGTGAGTTGTGGCTATAGCTTTGTCTTGTGTCTAGGTTAAGAGACTACTTTGTATATATTTCTATAATCCTATGTCTAATTTGTGTTATAACAGAAATTTCAAACTAGAGGCTAACATAGAGATCATCTATTCTACTCTCATTTTCCAAATGAGAAAATGAGGCCCAGAGAGGCTGAATCACTTGGTCAACTAATGCACCTACTTAGATATGAAAAACAGACAAGACCCCAGTCTTCTAGTCCTAGGTTAGTGCTGGTTTGGTCACACTGTGCTTTCTTTGTGCTTAACAACTGGTTGTTCCAGAAAGTTTAATGAGAGGACACATTTTATAATGTGTATAAAATAATCTGTAGCTTATTCTAAAACATTATCTTTTCAACTGATTATTTATGGTACCTTGAAAACTCAAATGAAATGAATTTCTATATCATGGCAAAGATCATTAAATTTATACTAACTTTGCTTGGCAAACATAAATTAATGCCTATAGAATATGGTTAACTCATCACATATTGCACACTTGTCAAGGTTTCTACTATTAAGGTAATATCCTTTCCAGTGTTGTTATCACAGATATCAAACTAAAGATCTTACTAGTTCATCAAGATATTTTAGTAGTATATTATTAGCTTTGATTTATCTATAGCACATTGTATATACTTACCAATACTTATTAGACTCCTCTACTCCCGCTCATCCATTTTCCCACCTGTCTATCCATCCTTCTCTTCATTCATCTCTGCAGTGGCTGGTAATTTCTTGGACATAGCCCCTTTTTGGGTGCCCTATTAAAAATGTTTCAAAAAGTTATATATCAAGATGGACACTTTAGTTTTAAATGCTTGAACAAGTATATAAAGTTAATATACCAAATTCCATCTATATCTGAATTGGAGATAACTGAATACCACATATTTATGTATATATGTATAATAATACATAATATGTATAATATATACACATATAATTATTCATGTATATATATAAATCAGCTCCATATAAATATTGTTTATATTTACAAATATATGTATATATTAAAAATATGTATATATTAAACCCATTTATGTCTAGTGTTCCATTATTGGAATGCTAAGCATGTGGGAGTTATTTATATCCTACTGCTCAAGGTCATTGCCAAGGTCTGATTACAAAAATTCAAAAAATTGCAACCTCAGGCATAAATGGTTTAAAAGCAACTACTTATAAATATTGTTTTCTAAAGTTAATTTTTGATGGAAATATTTCTTCTACTTTGCATCTAATCTAGTACAGTAGAAAACTGTATGTTTTTGTAGTCAGACCATGGAATCCAAGTGTTGTTGCCTATTGGCTGTGTTATCTCTCTGAATTTCACTGATTTATCTGTAAAGCAGGGATAATAAGGCCCATCACTGGGTTCTTACAAGGAAAAAAGCGGCAACACAGTAACCAGCTCTCTGCCTGTTATAGAGGACAGTCAGTAAGTGTCAGCTATTATTATCATTCCCAAAATGTCCTAAATCCTGTCTATGTAACAGGATTTATGTAGCAAAAGTTTATGTAACAAGAATCTCATCAGAATGAGCCTTTTGTAGCATAGTATTTTGATACCAAAAAACATTATTTTGTAAATATGAAATTAAACTATGAGAGTAAAAATACTTAAAATTTTAGTCTCTTCACTATCAGTATTCAGGTTTTATGACTATATGTAAGATTGTTATTTATTTATAATTTTCATTCTGTTTCTCTTGGTTCGGATTCTCATCCTATGCATCTATGGCTCTTTGTAATTATAATCCATATGCAGCTAGTACATAATTGAAAATTTCTGGGCTGGGAATGGTGGCTCATGCCTATAATCCCAGCACTGTGGGAGGCTAAGGCGGGCGGATTACCTGAGGTCGAGACTTCAAGAGCAGCCTGACCAACATGGAGAAACCCCATCTCTAGTAAAAATACAAAATTAGCCAGACATGGTAGAGCTCGCCTGTAATCCCAGCTACTCAGGAGGCTGAGGCAAGAGAATCGCTTGAACCCGGGAGGCTGAGGGTGTGGTGAGCTAAGGTTGTACCACTGCACTCCTCCAGCCTGGGCAACAAGAGCAAAACCCTGTCTCAAAACAAACAAACAAACAAACAAAAACAAACAAACAAAAAAACCCAGAAAATTTCCAGCATCAGCATTATCAGCATTGTCTTAGGGAACACTTAGACTCTGTGATATATGATGGTGTTTATGAATTATTTTTATGTAAAAGAAAATATTTCAAAATTAATAACGTACATTTTTTAGCATTGATTTATGTTAACATGGGTCATACACTCACATCTGCTTTATTATTATTTTTTCATGAAACAAAACAAACAAATGTACAAATAGAATGGCAAGCCTGAAAAGCTGTATATGCAATAAAATTGGCCAGAAGAAAAGTGAAGCAGGCTCTCTGTTGTACCCATGCGGGTTGGCCATTCTTTCCTACTTTGATTCCCACATACCGCAGTTTCTATGAACACCTCAAGATCCTCTGAAATGTTAAAGACTTTTCCCCACAGTCAATTTTTCAGTTTATCTGGAATCCTGGTCATTTGGATATCAACAAGGGGGGCCGCTGCTGCCCTTCAGCAGTTTTAACCTAGTGTCCGCTGCTTCAGGTCATTTTCCTTCCAAGGTTGGTGGTACTGTTTTTCCATGTACTGATTTTTTTTAAAAGCATGCTCAGGCCAGTTGTGTCTGCCTTTGCATTAAATTTGTCCTGAGCCATTGCTATTGGAACAATATTTTATAATGATATTCTTAATGCCCGTTGTCCTATTAACATCTGTTGCATGCATGCTATACTAAGTGATGAGTACAGCTAAACCTCAAAATATGATTAAAGACCGAAGAATGTTGAGTAATTAAACTATGCATGTAGATTAATAGTCTAATCTCACTGCCTGTGTATGGATAGTAAGAATATAACATTCATTCCAATACTAGTGTATCCAATAAAAATAAAAAGCCATCTCCTATAGTTGGAGGCAGCAGTCCACTAAAGCAAATGTTTGCTTAATTATTTCCATTAAAACATGTTATTAATATTACATAAATCTTTAACCCCAGTTAAATTCTGTGACTCATGTCTCAAGGCTACTAGTGTATTTTAATTGACCTTTGGAAAAACCTAAAAGGAAATTGTAATCTCTCAAAACAGATGCAAAAATTCTGACTCACAAGGAATACTTTCAGACTAAAACATTTTAAGAAGAGTGTGGCTGAAAGTCATCTTAATTCGTTGACCTGTTTCAAGAGTAATACTTTTTAATTCATCAACCATGCACTGACAGTGAGTCAGTACAATGCTGCATGATGAGGCATGAACATTGTAGAGAGAATATCATTATAAAATATTTAGGAAACGTCTTTGTGTAATGACTACTGTACATGGAGGCTTTTGTTCATTGTGGGAAACTAAAAACAAGTCAACATTTCATTGACACATGCATGATACTGTACAGTTTTGTATGTAAACTATTTCTTTCTGTACTTTTCAGTTATTCCTGTCATTGACTTTTCCAAGTTTTTATGCGCAGTCATGTCTTCAGATCACTGATCCTTCTTCACTGTTTTCTTTAAGTTCTGTAAATAAATGTCCATAAATATACATTGATGTTGTCTTTTCATAATTAACCATTGTTTTGTAAAGGACCATACTGGCATTTTAATCTAAAATGCCCTTTCTAGTATGGAGTATACCTGCTGCAAAGGAAATAATAGTGTTGGTTTACACCCTGGAACATTCAGCAAGCTGGTGTAAACAGGCAGAATATTAGTTTTATAAACTTTTGAATATCACTATTTATATACCTACAAATTATTAACATCACTTATTTTTGAATACTTGCCTATGAATATGAATATACATTTAAATGTATATTTCCTTGTCAGATATAACTGTTTCCCATGATTCCTCATTTTCATTAAAATATATTTTTCATCTCTGCTACATATTGAGATTTATCAAATAACAATGAATAATTACAAGGCAAATAATGCAGAGAATGAACCAAAATCATCATTGATTCTTGTCCGTATTATGGGAAAAAACGTATTATGTCAATGTTTTGAATTAACTTCTCTGGTTGTAAGCAGGTTGTGATTTAGCATGCTTGTTCAAAATGCACTCAGCATGTATCAAAATTCCTTTAATTGTTATGTGAATTGTTTGCATATGTGGTTATTATATGTGATTTCATTGTACTTGTATGTACTTGTATCCAAATATGTTTCTATTATGCTTGATTTTGCTGGCCATTCTTGAATGACCTAGCAACTCAAGAATCAAAAGTGTTTCGTGCTGTCTTCTGTAATATGTATACTCTCTGATGTTTTGTCAGCTTTTAGTTTTATTCTTATCCAACAACATATCTTTTATATTTGTTGGAAACAAATTTATGCAAAGACAATTTTAGAAAGCTTTGCTTAACACAATTCTTTGTTAATTAAATTGACCATTTTGTGACATTGAAAACCTTAATAATATAAACTCTCTCTTTTGCAGTTGACCCACCTTCAGACTTGAATTTTAAAATTATAGATGAAAATACTGTTCATATGTCATGGGCAAAACCAGTTGATCCAATTGTGGGTTACAGAATAACGGTGGACCCTACAACAGGTAAGTTTTGAGACTGGAGTTTTAGGACAGAAGCATCAAGATGATATAATACAATCTCCACCTCTTCTCCCATTTCATCATGAAGAAGCTGAGCTTTAGGAAGCCTGAGGGATTTGATCCATGTCACCAGACATTTGCTGAACTCAGGTTTCAGATTTCCAGCCTAGTATCCACTATTATATTTTAATGTTATTGAGTATAACATGTTTTGCTGTGGTAGGCTGTTCTTATTAAAATTTTACTCTATTTTTACCTGATCAAAATATTGTTAGTAATCTTTGATCTTATAAAATCAAATCCTTGTTCCTTGGCATTCTTCTTGAATTACTTAATCTTTTCAGCATTTAAAGTATCAGTTGATGAAGTACGTTGTTACACCTTACCCAGTGTCCTACACATTTCAGTATCCAGGAAACATCATTCTGTGATAATGATAAACAACCATGGTGACAGATAAGAATTTACTTTGGCTAGGTGTATTCTGTAGACACTAGGCTGAATCCTTGGAAAACAAAACTTGTTTTGCTTGTTCTCAAGCATTGTCTTTAGTGTTAATAATGTTGCCAAAATGTGGAGAACCAAACTCTATTGATTAATTTTTAGTTCTAAAATGGAATGAGAAAATGACCATTTCTACTAACATTGGCTAAATGGTAAGAAGAAGTCTTGACTGGCTGACAGTAGAGATGGAAGATGTCAGTACAGATTATTACTAGAACTGTGTTTATTTATCTTTTAGCCTTTAAAAATATTAATGATTTTACATATCGATTTACCGGGAAATATAGCTTTTTTAAAAAAGATGATTTAAAAACTTAAAAAGGAGTCAAAAATTTACTTTTTTCTCTTTGAATCTTTCTCCCCAAATATATTTGCAGTTACCTTATTCATTCCAAAGCAGAAAATCAGTTCTAACAGGGTCCATCCAGTTTCCAGATGTTGGGAATAACTGACACCCAGCAATTCCAAAACTGGCACTGGGACTACCCAACCTGGCAGAGTCTGAGTGTCTTGATGTCCTCTGGGGATCTTGGTTGGTTTTGCATATTCCACCTGCAAACCAAGAGCATTTTTCAGTGGTCTATTGCACCTGTTATCTTTTCTAATTATTTATATTTTGACGAAAACAATATAATTAAAAATATCATCAGGCACGTCATTCCCAGGAACCACCATGTTTCCTGATTGAATTGAGAATTAACAGAATCTAGAAGGGAGTACATAATTGCCAAAATATAAGTAAACACCTAGTATACTGGACCTTGAAATATTTGATACCTGCTTAAGTCAATGCAGAGGTCAATGTTACCCATTAAGGCATGTGGCCATTTGAGAATGGAATATGCACTGCTTCTACACAGATTTCCTACTAGAGATTGGTCTTAACCTCTGGGGTTTGTTTTCCTTGAGTTTATTTTCATTTCTTATTTCTCTCTCTCTGCTGTCCTCTAATGCATAATTTAAAATTAAATTCTTTTTCTTTGCATTTATAAAACTGTTATCTCCCATTAGTCTCCAAAACCAATGATAGATTTTTAGTTTGATATTCTGGTATACCTTTAAACTAGAAAAGTCTTGAATTCTCAAACAAGTATTAAATATAACAAAAGAAATACCAGTCCATTTATTAAATTTCTAAAATTCAAAATTTTAGTTTTGGAAGGCAGTAAAAAAAATAATGTTTGAGTGTCCTGAAAAAAATGTATATATTGAATTTTTCAGATTTTGAGTACTTCTGGGAATTACAGTATAGTGTGTTGTGTTATATGTGAAAAATGTTTTCTTGCATTCATATTTTTCCTTTTTATATTTCCAGATGGGCCTACTAAAGAATTTACCCTTGCAGCTAGTACCACTGAAACTTTATTGTCAGAACTTGTACCTGAAACAGAGTATGTGGTGACAATAACTTCATATGATGAAGTAGAAGAAAGTGTACCAGTTATAGGACAACTAACAAGTAAGCATACATATAAATTAAAATACTTGTGTCCTTTTTATTTTGCAGAAAAGTTTTCCTACTTCAGATTTAATCTCTTGTGATACAGAGTTAATTTATACCAGTACTAACTATTTTTTCTGTTATCCTAGTTATTAGTGGACATGAATAATTCATTCCTGATTTATAACTCTGGTCTCTGGAAACAGCAGGACTGTTATAAATGAAGACCATTAAAAATGTTAAACTTTGCTGGACAACAATGTGAATATCTTTTTGAAATATCTCAAAGATATCACTAAAATAACTTACTTGCAAGGGAATGATTATCTGGCAGTATTCTCTGACCAGCTGGGCAGGGCCATACTTTTAAGAGACAATAGCAAAAACTAACATAATATATTTATTCTATTTTAAAGAGAATGTCTGCTTGGGTTCATTTGCTTTTGTAATAATAAAGTTTTAACTTAGTTCAAACAGGTAGTTCGACAAAGCCAGTGGAGAAGAAACCTGGAAAAACCGAGATACAAAGTGAGTGTTTCTCGTACTATTTTTGCTTAGATTCATGGAAGTAATAAATGTAGGATAGAACAAATGTTCCAGTTTTATACATAGATTGATCTTATTCCTATATTAATTTCTATAAGCTTTATCTAGAAGGAGCACAGACAATATAAGAATAATGTATAACTAAGCCATTATAACCTAAGTTCTGATGTTCTAGCCAGTTTTTCATTCTATTTACTAGATATTCTTTTCAATGGGAGAGTTTGAAATTGTGTGTGTTCAACCTTTCCTGCAGGATTTTGGCAATAGGTGAAAACAAAGCATATTTCAGGACTCAGCTCGTTTCTCAAAGACAAACTGATAGCAGTAGGTGGTACTTAGGAATATATGAGAAATACAAGGCTGGAACATGAGAGAGATGCCCTCAGCTAGTGTTCAAAGCAATGCAATTGTCATGAAAATACTTTTCTAAGTCTATGTGTATGTTAATGCTCCTCTCTAGGTTATTTACATGGCCTTAGTTGAAAAAGTTGTAACCTTTTTCAGAGTCTCTATAACACACCTCTTATAAATTGGTGCATTTGTAATCAGATGAAAGCAATTTTATTTAGTCTAGATCTTGCAGTTATTAGCCTCCTTTTGTCTTATATTGCTTTGTCTGACTTATGGGGATAGATCCTTAAGGGGTTTCTTGGACTTCTAATTTTGTCACCTTCTAAAACTTGGATTTATGACCTAGAATGACAATAAAAAGGTTATAAACATAAAGGTCTCTTTATCTGGAAATATTCCCTCCAGACCACTGTTTATCATTATTTCAGATGCTAATATTTTTAACAATTAGTACTGATTTTAAATTGAAGTATTATGCCAAGTATTGACTTTTTAATAGACTTGAACTGACCTATTAAATAGTGTGCAAAACTTATTTAAGAATACAACTTGTATTTGGCTTGCAAAATTTTCCAGCACCCTCTCCTTCTCTTCCTAGCCAAATACTTCTTTTATTACCTACCAACTGACTGCAAGGACAAAGTCATCTTCAGAAAATTCACTTGGTATTGCATTACAAATACAGATTTTCATAAAACCAACTTGACCTCTACCATAGAAAGAAGAAAAGATAACATATTCAGTTATAAAAGCTGATCATTGTATTCTGATAATTTCAGAATACCACATGGATTTTTAACTTTTGAATAAAAATAATTGTTTACCCTCTTTGTTCACTAAAAGTAGGTTTTAATTGTCGAATTTAAATATATTGATAATTAGTACTAGATATTTTGGCTATTTTGCATAATTTTATGCTTGTTTTTACTTCTGTTAGGCTCCCTTAGCCCTCTAGACTAACCCTAATACAAACTTTAGATAATTATATTGAAAAGTGCAATAGAATATTAACAAATTAGGTCTTCAACTCAACTGCACTTCCTTGAATGGTGCAGCAATTATTTTGTATTTATTTGTTGATAAATACCAAGGAATAAAAACCCTTTGCTTGTATTTCTTTTGTGTGACTCCTAAATGTTTTATAAAATTTGGATTTGTAAAGAAGAGTGAGGGTATAGTTTATAAAAATGGATAGGTTGATAGCACGAATACTTGGACTTTATGCCCCTGGAGAGCAGGTTATAGATCTGTTTGTCTCTTTTTGTATAATGTCTTATATAGCAATTTAAAGACATCTAGTTCCATGAATTCATCTTGATAAAGGCATTGAAAATGCTTCTATGTGTTGTTAGTAAAACTGTATATTCGTTTGTGCATGTGGGTGAAGAACAATCGGTGAATATGTTCTAATGAACAGAATGATTTAAGGAGCTGACATTCTTGCAATGTTAGCGTGTATTGATGAGCTGATTTAATAAAGCATCATTTAAAAAGATATCAAATGTATTACAGAATGCTCTGTCAGTGCCTGGACTGATCTGATTTTCCTTGTGGATGGCTCTTGGAGTGTGGGAAGAAATAATTTCAAGTACATTTTAGACTTTATTGCTGCTCTTGTGTCTGCTTTTGATATTGGGGAAGAGAAGACAAGAGTTGGAGTTGTTCAGTACAGCTCTGATACCAGGACTGAATTTAACTTAAATCAGTACTACCAAAGGGATGAGCTTCTTGCTGCAATAAAAAAAATTCCATATAAAGGTGGCAACACAATGACAGGTATGTTCTACAGATTTCTTTAAAGTTAAAAATAAATGAAATGTCTGTTTCAGAAAGAAATGACGCATTGCCTATTACATATTAAATATTTTTGACATTATTCACATAGTTTTTGACTTTGGAAAAATTGTGTAGTACAGAGTAAATGAACATGTTTCTTTTCCCTTTAGGGGATGCCATTGATTATTTAGTTAAAAATACTTTCACGGAATCTGCTGGGGCAAGAGTTGGCTTTCCTAAAGTGGCAATTATTATTACGGATGGAAAATCCCAGGATGAAGTGGAAATTCCAGCAAGAGAGCTTCGTAATGTTGGAGTTGAAGTTTTCTCCTTGGGTAGGTTAAGTTCAGTTAATTATTTCCATTTTACAACTCCTGCAGTATGCTTAATGTTTAGGAAGATGAAATATTGATTCCTTAAGGAAGGATGCTATTAGAAGTGTTTACTGCATTTTTATAGTGTAATATTAAAGACTTAAAAATTGTCTTTAAGTAAAAATTCTGCTTATCTATTTCCCTTATATAACTCCCTTAGCATATGTATTTAGGAAGGTGGTATTCACATTCTTTGCCAGCTCTCTACTTTTCAAAGAATGCTGGACCAATGATTCTAATAAAGATCCTCCTTGTATTATCATTAAGTGTGTTTTATGTGTTTCCTATATTATGTAATACTTGAAGAATTCAGAGGGCTCCAGCTTATTCAGGACTCTGGAAGAAAAAAGTATTATCTTTACAGATGGCAAAGACATATGATGGTATGGTTGGGATGAAAGCCCACTCTGTTTAACTAACCATTTGTTTTCCTCTTTGGCTGGCCACTCTATGTCAAATTACAAAATGTTTTTGTCATCTGCGCAGTTGCACATTCGTTATGAAGCAAAGCAATCTGGCTTATGACTTAATAATGATTTGAATATGTCTTCAGTTGTGAAAGACAGAGAAAACGAAGAACTCCTCCAAGTCAATTGGCACATCTCCCATTTCAATATGTCCTTATCCTTTTGTTTCAAAGGCATTAAAGCTGCAGATGCAAAAGAACTCAAACAAATTGCCTCCACACCTTCACTGAACCATGTTTTCAATGTGGCCAACTTTGATGCAATCGTGGATATTCAGAATGAGATCATCTCCCAGGTGTGCTCAGGTGTTGATGAACAACTTGGTGAATTGGTTAGTGGAGAAGAAGGTGAGTAGACTGTGTAGTATTCCCCATGTGTTAGTCTTTTCCATTGTTTGAGTATTTATAGTTTTATAGTTATCTTAGAAGTAGACATACTTAAATATTTCTTCCAGTGATTCTCCAATTGTATACTCCATTTGCATTGTTTTTTAGCAACTCAACTTGTTGATACCATTTGCATTGTTTTTCCTTCCAGTGGAACATTCAATAAAATGTATCATTGCAAAGTTCTTAAAATTTTTTTGGGGAGTGACAAGTTATGATTTACTCTTTTGTTTAAGACTCTTTTGTGTACGTTGAATGTCTGTCTGATTATGCTATTATGGTACTTGCTTTAATTATCTTGCACTCTGATTTAAACGTTGATGGGCTGGAAAGACATTTGCAACTTAAAATAATAAAAATGTTTCTGTTAACTGGCTAAGGACAAGGGTTTTCTATCATTATACTCTGTGTAATGTTTTGAAAGCTTTTAAGAATATTTCAAAGGTCAGTCAATGTGATCCTTCCATTAGAAAATTCTCTCATTTCTATTAGTTATTACTTCTAAATACATGGAAGAAAGAAGAGACATTTCAAAAGCATCCTTTTGAACATTAAAAAATAACAACCTTAAGCCTTTATATTTTTCCATCATTGTTCTCCTCTCAGCCTGAGAATCATTAAGTGATTAAACATAAATTCTAAATAGCGACATCTTCAGTCATACAAACTCTTTAATCTTCAATCTCAACATTTTGTCAAAATGTTCATTGGTCCGAATTCTGTCTCAGAACCTCTCATTACTTCATGGGCTCTCAATCTGTTCCTTTGTTTTACTGTCTAATGTCCATCCTTTTTGCTTTGTATTATTATAAAATCCATCTCATTCACCTCTACTTTTCTCTGATTATTTCTCTCTACTCAATCTTTTAAACAGTTTAATTCTTCCTGGGGTGCAGTTGCATGTATGCAAGGGTAGGCCAAACTTTTTTGCTGCCACTGTTGGAACTTTCCCTGTGTAGGAGGGGGCTGGGGCTGCATCACAGGTGTTCACATTTCTCTTTAGTGTCTTTTCTCTTCTGCTGGACTAACCTGAGGCTTCTCTTCTGCTGGACTAGCCTGTACTGCCTCTGTATCCCTCAGGTTTGGCCAAATTTCCATGTGGCATCTCTGTGGCTTCCCTCCTACTACTTTTTACGGAAACATAATTTTTAAATATATATATATTTTTAAAATTATTTTCATTTTTTAAACTTTTAAGTTCAGGGATACATGTACAGGTTTGTTACATAGATAAACTTGTTTCAGGGGGGTTTGTCGTACAGATCATTTCGTTACCCAGGTATTAAGCCTAGTACCTATTAGTTATTTTTCCTGATACTTTCCCTCCTTCTACCTTCAACCCTCCAATAGGCCCCAATGTGTGTGTTGTTTCTCTCTATGTATCCATGTGTTCTCATCATTTAGCCCCCAGTTATAAGCAAGAACATGTGGTATTTGGTTTTCTGTTCCTGTGTTAGTTTGCTAAGGATAATGGCCTCTAGTTCTATCCATGTCCCTGCAAAGGACATGGTCTTATTCTTTTTCATAGCTGTATAGTATTCCATGGTATACATGTCCCACATTTTCCTTATCCAGTCTATCATTGATGGGGTTTTTTTTGTTAATTCCAAGTCTTTGATATTGTGAATAGTGCTGCAGTGGATATACGCGTGCATGTATCTTTATAATAGGATGATTTATATTCCTTGGGTATATACCCAGTAATGGGATTGCTGGGTCAAATGGTGTTTCTGTTCTTAGTTCTTTGAGGAATTGTTGCACTGTCTTCCACAATGGTTGAACTAATTTACACTCCTACCAACAGTATATAGGTGTTCCTTTTTCTCCAGTACCTCACCAGCATTTGTTATTTTTTGACTTTTTAATAGTAGCCATTCTGACTGGTGTGAGATGGTGTCTCATTGTGGTTTTGATTTGCGTTTCTCTAATAATCAGTGATGTTGAACTTTTTTTTGTATTATTGTTGACCACATGGATGTCTTCTTTTGAAAAGTGTCTGTTTATGTCCTTTGCCCACTTTTTAATGGGGCTGTGTGTTGTTTTCTTGTAAATTTGTTTATGTTCCTTATAGATGCTGGATATTAGACCTTTGTTGGATGCATAGTTTGCAAAAATTTTCTCCCATTTTGTATGTTGTCTGTTTACTCTGTTGGTAGTTTCTTTTGAGTTTCTTTTGCTGTGTAGAAACTCTTTAGTTTAATTAGATCCCATTTGTCAATTTTTGTTTTCATTGCAATTGCTTTTGGCATCTTTGTCATGAAATCTATGTCCTGAATGGTATTGCCTAGTTGTTTTCCAGGATTTTGACAGTTTTGGGTCTTACATTTAAGTCTTTAGTCCATCTTGAGTTAATTTTTTTTATATGGTGTAAGGAAGGGGTCCAGATTCAATCTTCTGCATATGGCTAGCCAGTTATCTGGGCACAATTTATTGAATAGGGAGTCCTTTCCCCATTGCTTGTTTTTGTCAGGGTTGTTGAAGATCAGATGGTTGTAGGTGTTCAGTCTTACTTCTGGATTCTCTATTCTGTACCATTGGTCTAGATGTCTGTTTTTGTACCAGTACTATGCTGTTTTGGTTACCACAGCCCTGTAATATAGTTTGAAGTCAGATAGCGTGACACCTCCAGCTTTGTTCTTTCTGCTTAGGATTGCCCTCAGATATTCGGATTCTTTTTTGTTCCATATGAAATTTAAAATACTTGTTTCTAGTTCTGTGAAGAATCTCAATGGTAGTTTATTAGGAATAGCGGTCAATCTATAGATTGCTTTTGGCAGTATGGCCATTTTAATGATATTGATTCTTTCTATTTATGAGCATGGAATGTTTTCCATTGTCATCTCTGATTTCTTTGAGCAGTGGTTTGTAGTTCCTCTTGTAGAGATCTTTCACCTAACTAGATGGCTGTATTCTTAGGTATTTTATTCTATTATTCACAACTCCCATTGTGAATGGGAGTTCATTCCTGATTTGGCTCTCAACTTGACTGTTGTTGTGTATAGGAATGCTAGCAATTTTTGCACATTGATTTTATATCCTGAGACTTTGCTAAAGTTGTTTATCAACTTAATAAGCTCTTTGGCTGAGACTATGCAGTTTTCTAGAGGGATTATGTCATCTGCAAACAGGGGTAGTTTGACTTCCTTTCTTTATATTTGGATGCTTTTTATTTCTTTTTCTTGCTTGATTGCTCTGGCCAGAACTTCCAATCCTATGTTGAACAGGAGTGTTGAGAGAGGGCAACCTCATCTTGTGCTAGTTTTCAAGAGAAATGCTTCCAGCTTTTGCCTATTCAGTATAAACATCATTTTTGTGTGCTACATCTGATTTTTTTTTGAGGAGGTGATGTGTAAATTTGGGCCTTTTTACACACACTTTTTGCAGGTTGATTTGTAAAAACTTAGAACTATATCTTCTGGGAAGTTGATTCTATTGACAAATCCAGAATTTTGATATCGTCTGAAATATCTTAAAATACTTTATATTAACAGTCAAATGCATGACTATGTTCTATGTTGAGTAAGGATCACCATTTCTTAGAGGATTGATATGTGTGTGTCAATATGCATGTTATAAGTGATTGTTTCCCCTCTGTTTGGTGGCACTGTGAACATAGTTGAACTTTTTTTCTTACCCTGAAACTAGTGAAAATAAAATTGTTTAAAATTATAAGAACTTGTCATTTAAGAACTACTAAATGCTTTATCTTTCTTGGCATATTATAAAGTATCTTTTAAAGATTCCACTTTTATGATGTCATTAAGAGAGAAAAATTCCATAAAGAATTGAATGAAGCATTGATTTAACAAATATTTATCAAGTGCCTACTTTGGTACTTGAGAATGAAGACAATGAGTGAATACTAAAACCAGAATGGAAATCTTGGTTTCAGAGAAGAATTAGGCCTGAGGTGTCCCAACATTAATTTCTTCCAAATACTTTCTTATTCCATTAACTTCTCAGCAATTTAACTAAAAGCCAAGTGTCGAGCCACTTTTGGTTTGATAGGGACATGTGAAATTGGAGACTGAGGAGGGTATTGGGCAACTCTTTTCAATGTATTCAGGATGAATTTGAATAAGGAGATTTGAAGGTCCAAACCTAAAGACCAAATTAATAAGGTTACATTTCACTGTTATTAATCACTGTCTGCTTGTAACTTTTTAGTTGTTGAGCCTCCTTCAAATTTGATTGCCGTGGAAGTCTCTTCAAAATACGTTAAGCTAAGTTGGAATCCATCTGCTAGTCCAGTGACTGGCTACAAAGTCATCCTCACACCAATGACAGCAGGAAGCCGACAGCACGCTCTGAGTGTGGGGCCTCAGACAACCACGCTCAGTGTTCGTGACCTCTCAGCAGACACAGAATACCAGATCAGTGTTTCTGCCATGAAGGGAATGACATCCAGTGAACCCATCTCAATAATGGAGAAGACTCAGCCAATGAAAGTACAAGTGGGTGAGTTAATGTGTGCATCATGTGTTTGGAATATGTGAAGGTCTGTTTGACAGAATGCCTTACTTGTTAGGACTTAGTTTTGAATGAAATATTTGCAGTAGTTTTTTTTTTTTTTTTTTTTTAAGAAGCATGCTTACTAAGCAAGCTAGATATGTATATTTTAATGATGAATATGTATTGAAGTTTAATGTACTTTTTTTCTCTTTACAGAATGCTCACGTGGTGTGGATATAAAAGCCGATATTGTGTTTTTGGTTGATGGCTCCTATAGCATTGGGATTGCAAACTTTGTTAAAGTTAGAGCCTTTTTGGAAGTTCTTGTAAAAAGTTTTGAAATTTCACCAAATAGGGTCCAGATTAGTCTTGTCCAATACAGCCGGGATCCTCATACTGAGTTCACTTTGAAAAAATTCACCAAAGTGGAAGATATAATTGAAGCAATAAACACCTTCCCTTACAGAGGAGGATCTACAAATACTGGCAAAGCAATGACTTATGTCAGAGAGAAAATATTTGTGCCTAGCAAGGGATCAAGAAGCAATGTGCCAAAGGTCATGATTCTTATCACGGATGGGAAATCATCAGATGCTTTCAGAGATCCTGCGATAAAACTAAGGAATTCAGATGTTGAAATCTTCGCAGTTGGTGTGAAAGATGCTGTTCGCTCAGAATTAGAAGCTATTGCCTCTCCTCCCGCAGAGACCCATGTGTTCACAGTGGAAGATTTTGATGCTTTTCAGAGGATATCTTTTGAACTCACACAGTCTATCTGCCTTAGAATTGAGCAAGAATTGGCAGCTATAAAGAAGAAAGGTTAGTAGACTTTGAGAGTAAAAGTTATTTCTTCATGAACAAAGCATTTTGGTTTCTAAAATTGCGGATTATGTGCTTCTTCAATTCTTTTATAGACAAGAAAAAGTAACTTTTCTATGTTATTGAAAACTATTGAACTTAGTTTACTTAGCTCTGAGATATGACTTTCTCCTGGGTATGGTTCATATTTTGGTTGGTGAAAAAGCTGTTTACTCATAAGAGTCATGAGATGTTTCTGTTCCTAGATCCTCAAGCAGGTTTAGGAACAAGTTTTATCATATGTATGTGTCATTTAGAATCCAAGTCCCAAGTATGGGGTGTTCACTATGTGCTGGATACTGAGCTGGGTCCTTCAACTCAAAGGTGATGAGAATATAGTCCTGCACCTTTGGATTCTTTTTATGCATTTCCTGGATCATTTTGGGCATCGTTTGTCACATCTGGAATTTTCTTCATTTGCCTGATCTACTTTTCGATGTTTAATTAAAAGTCCCATCCCTTGAGTTTAATGTCCTTTTCAGGGACGTGGATGAAGCTGGAAACCATCATTCTCAGCAAACTAACACAAGAACAGAAAACCGAACACTGCATGTTCTCACTCATATGTGGGAGTTGAACAATGAGAACACATGGACACGGGGGTGGGGGCATCACACACCGGGACCTGTTGGGAGGGCTGGGGGAGGGATGGCATTAGAAGAAATACCTAATGTAGATGACCAGTTGATGGGTGCAGCAAACCACCATGGCACGTTTATACCTATGTAACAAACCTGCATGTTCTGCATATGTACCCCAGAACTCAAAGTATAATAATAATAAAAAAGTCCCATGCTTTTCATGAAGCCTTCCTCAACTGTAACTGTCTTAGCACTATCATGCTATCACTTTCATCAGTTGGCTTTCCTATGTACTGCTTTTTTTTTTTTTTTTTTTTTTTGAGACAGGGTCTCACTCTGTCATCCAGGCTGGAGTGCAGTAGTGCAACCTATGCTCGTTGCAATATCTGCCTCCCCAGTTCAAGCAATTCTTGCACCTCAGCCTCCCCAGTAGCTGGAACTACAGGAGTATGCCACCATGCCTAGCTAATTTTTCTATTTTTTTTTTTTTTTTGGTAAAGACGGGATTTCATCATGTTGGCCAATCTGGTCTTGAACTCCTGACCTCAGGTGATCCACCCACCTCATTCTCCCAAAGTGCTGAGATTATAGGCATTAGCCCCCACGACCTTCCTGCTTTTTTTTTTTTTTTATGGTTGTTAATAATGTTGCATTGTCTCGTTTCTCCATTTTGATTGTGTGCCCCCTAAGGATATACTGTATGTGTTAAATATTGTCTCTTTCTATGATTTGGTTTAATAACTGCTTAGTTTAATAAACATTTTGTTGTTGGGAAAAATTCCTTAATTTTTACTTTGAAATATTTGTCTGAAAACCACCAAAGGTTAATATCCAAGTACCAGGGATGAATGGGAAAATGTGGATGGTTCATTTTTGGTCTGCTATGGTTTAAATATTCCAGTTGTGGGCAAGGCCATTCTATTGCTA
Organism: Mandrillus leucophaeus; assembly: GCF_000951045.1. NCBI lineage: Eukaryota > Metazoa > Chordata > Mammalia > Primates > Cercopithecidae > Mandrillus > Mandrillus leucophaeus. The sequence continues at coordinate 457,053 of NW_012108008.1, read as the reverse complement.
CTGCTTTAAGAATCTCAAAATTCACATTCAAATTTCATCACTCATTTAAATAGCAGAAGTTAGTATTATGGATAGTCAAGGTGAATAATCAAGATCTCTTGTTGGGTTGTAAGTTGGGGGATGGGCTTTCTCTCAATGGTCAAATGTAGATGAGGTACTCAGTACAGTGGTCTCAATGAGCACCATTCTCCCAAATTAATATAACCCATTTTATAAACATTTAAATATTGGTTACGGTTTTGTTTTATAGATTCAAACATTTTTAACTTTTTTTTTTTTTTTTTTTTTTTTTAAATAGCTTACGTCCCTCCAAAGGATCTTAGTTTTTCAGAAGTGACTTCTTATGGTTTCAAAACCAACTGGTCTCCAGCTGGAGAAAATGTTTTTTCATATCACATCACGTACAAGGAAGCGACTGGGGATGACGAGGTCACTGTGGTGGAGCCAGCATCGAGCACCAGTGTTGTTCTCAGCAACCTGAAGCCAGAGACCCTGTATTTGGTCAATGTGACTGCGGAGTATGAGGATGGCTTCAGCATTCCCTTAGCTGGAGAGGAGACCACCGAAGAAGGTGTGATGGGGGTTTCTGCCACTGTTTTTCAAAAATGAATAATTTATTGCAGTACAAAGTTAATAACCATCTGCTTTATAGTTCAGAATTGCCAATGCCTTTGTAAGATTTGGCATCTTTTAAAGACAGCTTTTCATAAATCTTTTTAGAAAGAGAAAAATAACTTTTAAGTAAAAAACCTTAGAATTCTTTTGATGAATTTGAAGTTAAGAGACCTAGAGAACTATTGATAATTATGGAATTAACTTTTGAAATACTGCTTATCCATCATTTTTGGTCCCACATTTCAAGAATGTCATGTCTTAAATCTTTCTGAAATTGTTTATTGTACTTACAGAGTTATGGCAAATATATATATATATATACACACACACACACGTATATATGTTGGTAATAAGTATATTATCAATTAATTATATTCTTTTAAAAAGTTGTACTAAAGTATACATAACGTATTTACCATTTTAACCATTTTTTGAGTGCACATTTTAGTGGCATTAAGTACATTCACCTTGTTGTGCTACCATCGCCACCATCCATCTTTAGAACTTGTGAAACTGAAATTCTGTACTCATTAAGGAATAACTCCCCATTCCCTCCTTCCCTCTACTCCTGGAAACCACCATTCTATTTTCTGTCTCTAGGAATTAGAGACAGAATTCCTTCTGATTAACTACCTTACTTGAGAGGACTCTTTCAGTACTTGTCTTGTGCCTGGATTATTTCACACCGTAAATGTCCTCAAGGTTGATCCATGTTGTAGTGTGTGTCAGAATGCCCTCTCTACTTATGATTGAATAATATTCCACTGTATGTATGCACCACATATCTTTTAAGATGGGGTTCTTACTATGTTACCCAGGTTGGCCTCATAATCCTAGGCTCAAATGATCCTCTTGCCTCAGCCTCCTGAGTAGCTGGGACTACGGGCATATGCCATGGCGCCCTGCTTCACATTTTGTTTATCTCCCTTCATCAGTGGACATTTGGGCTGCATCTACTTTTTGTGACTATTGCTGCTATGAACATGGTGTGCAAATTTTGCCAAATGTTTTAAGCAGTATTTGTTTACATATGTACTCCTTACTGGATAGAGTTGAATATATTTGGACACACTTTGTTACGTTTGACATTTAAGGGCACCAATTTAAGTTGGTTAGCGGCAGACTAAGGCAAGGCAATTATTCTTTAACATTAGCATAGCAAAGTATCACAATAGATGTCAATTGTTGTTTCCTCTTTTGACTGGGAATAGGAGGTAAAGACCCTGGGAGAATAGTGTGAGGAATTTAAGATAGTTATAAAGAAGTATTTGCTGACAGGGATGGTACATATTGGCATACTATACTGATAAAAGCTAGAAAATCTTTTTTCTCTGAAACATTTTTTCAGATAAGATTGCTATTTTTCTTTTTTTTTTCATGGTTTACGTATATTTCTTCCTGAAGGCCACCACATAAACTAAATGGCCTAAGAAGTCCTTTCATCTTATGACTTTTGTGGTCATATAAGCGAGAAGACCATACTCAGATATTTCTGACTTTCTGATGCTTTTCCTGTAATGCCCACACTGCTACTCAATGACCCTGACCCTTTCTCTTCAGCATTTTGGGAGGGGAATGGGAAATCTGTCTCAAGAGAGGACTTGTCTCAGGGTTTTTGAGTAGAAGTCACTCCATTCATACACACTCTAGTTTTTGGTCATTGGGCTACTACAATGGAGTTGGGTAATGTCTTTTCAGTTATATTGTCTTTAATGGAATCTGGGATTTAAATTTTTTTAGTTGATAAGAAAGTTTCCAATGTAATACTTTCATTAAGCTAACAATTATAGAGCTTCTGCTTGTGTCAGATGCTCTGCTAAATGTTTTCCATAGATTATCTCATTTAACCACTTAAATAATCCTATAAATAGTCATGTTTTGCTGCTAGGATAATCTACGGCTCAGAATTACATATCTATTAAGCTTCAGAGCTAGGATTCCAACCCATCAGTCTATCTGCTGATTTGTTCTGACTTGTTTAATCTTTTTCCTTCCAATACAAAATGAATCATGGGTGTAAGTTGGCCAAGTACCATTTCTTTCCTTCCTGGAGAGATATACTTCCTTCCTTTCTCTTCTAGAGAGATATACTTCCTTCCTTTTTTTCTCCCTGGAGTGATCTATTGATGTGTTGAATATTTAAGTAAACTTCTAAATGTCTGTGTGATACATGCCAGGCATGTTGTACGAGGCTTTCACCCCAGTGGACTGAGAAGACAAAGACCTTTAGTTCATCTTTCCTGAATATATTGTCTATAGAGACAGTTGGCCCCACTGAGCAAGAGGGTCATTTAAACATGTTTACTGAACACAAAACCAAATGATGTTCTCATTTGGGCTTAATGAAAAATGCATTTAAAATTATGAGTCTGTGGGTGTTACCCATAGTGCACCTTAGCTTCAAGATGTAGATCTAATGAGCATTCATTAGGTACCAATTCTCTGCTTGTTCCATCCCGTGTATGGTCCAATTATTCTCCAAGTCAAGTGACTATACAGATAAAAAGTTAGTGTGGGACTGACTGGATAAGACAATTTGGTTGGGTGGGTAGACATGGTAGAGCCAGGTGTTAGGTGTTATTTTCCTAGTTTCATGAGAAAATGTAGTAAGAGTGAAAGTCTTGGCTGCTTATATTCAAAGAAATGAATTGTTTTTATTCTTGAAGTTTATAGCAGTATAAATTTAGCATTTGATAGAATATTTATTATTTTAAAAGTTTACTATTATATACATCTTTATGTAATTAAAAAATTAACAGTACTTAGTTTCTTTCTGGATATTGTAGAATTCATATTTGCTATTTCAGAATTTAGTTAATCTCTGGCTAAATGAATGCAGAAACCAGGATGTTTGCAAATAAATTGCTCATGGATTTCTTTAGAGAAATGGTATAATTTAGTAATAAAAAAGTAATTTTTGTATTTTTCATACAAAGTCAATTTATGTTTTAACATCTGTTTTTCTTTTTTTATTTCAGTAAAAGGAGCACCTCGAAACCTAAAGGTGACAGATGAGACTACAGATAGTTTTAAAATTACTTGGACTCAAGCTCCAGGGAGAGTTTTAAGATATCGAATTATATATAGACCAGTTGCTGGTGGAGAAAGCAGAGAAGTTACCACCCCACCCAATCAGAGGAGGAGAACGCTGGAAAACTTGATTCCAGACACAAAATATGAAGTAACTGTAATTCCTGAATATTTCTCGGGACCTGGTTCTCCATTAACTGGAAACGCAGCTACTGAAGAAGGTAGAGGAAATATGCTTATCATATGGTGACAACCAAACTCTTAGACTAGAGGGGAAAATTGAGACAACTATCCAGATAAAAAACTCATGAGACACTTTGTTTCAATTATTTGAGTATGTTAGACCATAGTCCTTTTAGACTTAAGTTTATTTATTTATTTTTTTACTTAATCATGACATTATTTACTTGTGTTGATAAATTTAATTAATTAATTTATTAATTTTTTGGAGACAGAGTCTCCCTCTGTCATCCAAGCTGGAGTGCAGTGGCTCGGCTCACTGCAACCTCCGCCTCCCGGGTTCAAGCGATTCTCCTGACTCAGCCTCCCAAGTAGCTGGGATTACAGGCGCGTGCAACTACACCCAGCTAATTTTTGTATTTTTAGTAGAAACAGGGTTTCACCATGTTGGCCAGGCTGGTCTGAGACTCCTGACCTCAGGGGATCTGCCTGCCTTGGCCTCCTGGTGTGTTGGGATTACAGGCATGAGCCACCATGCACGTCAATAGAATTTAAATGCTAGGATATAGTCTCAATATTCTTTTTAAAATAATATTATTAAATGTTTCAATGTGAATTGAAGGATGGCTAAGAATTAAAAATCAAACTTCTATGCACCATTGAAATAGATTGTATTTTACTTCTTAAGAAAGATTTTTAAACATTAACTTGTTTTTCTTTAGATGGGATGATTAGGATCCCAGGATATATTCTGATGTTTGTTTGTTGAAATTATTAATGTTTAATATGTGATTTCATTGGGGGCAAAATGAGACATTCATAATTTTTTATTTTATTTCCTAGCTCTAATGTTTTTAAAATACCAATAATAATGCCAAGAACACATTAGCAATAATGAAAAGTTACTGAGTACCTGTCTGATGTCAGGTTCTGTACAAAGGGCTTTTCATATATTTTGTTTAATCCCTGCATAGTGTTTATGTTATTATTATCATCTCAGCTTTATAAGAGAATTAAGGCTGAGGAAATTAAATAATAAATCAAGACCACACAGCTAATAAATGGTGAATCTGAGTTTATGGATTTTACTGCCCTACTGCAGACATTTACAAGGAGTATCCATTATAGCTTGGTCTGCATCACCCTTCTCTGTCTCACTGCCTTCCCTCCCACTGCATCACTCTACCCACTCCTACTGCATTCCTCTCCCTCCTCCCCCACTGCATCACGCTCCCACCGCCCACTGCACTCCCTCCCACTGCATCACTCTCCCTCCTTCCACTGCATCACTCTCCCATCTGCCACTGCTTCACTCTCCCACCTCTCACAGCATCCCTTTCCCTCCT
>NW_012108008.1:436602-449747 GCF_000951045.1 Mandrillus leucophaeus | reverse complement strand
AGCTGAGATTGTACCATTGCACTCCAGGCTGGGCAACAAGAGTGAAACTCCATCTCAAAAAAAAAAAAAAATAATAATAATAATAATAATGATAGTGATCAAGAGTTAAATTTCCATAGTCCATGAAGTCTGTTTCTAGAAAAAGATTTAAATGAAAGATTAGGTACCAGTGTGTAAATTACTTACAACTAGAAGAGACCTGGTTGTACTACTTAGCTGTGTGACCTGGAGTAAACCTTTAACCCCTCTGGGCCTTAGTTTATTCATCTATAAAGAAGGGATGATTATCCTCCCTCTTTCCTCCCAGAGTTATTGTTGAGATCAAACAGGAGAATGTAAGTGAAACTCATTGGAAACTGTGAAATACTATATGTCTACAAAATTCATCAAGAGGACATAGCTTATTAACTTTAGATCTGATATCTAAAAGCCTCTTGGTATACTCAGGGTTGGGGGGGTTGGATTGGTTCCAAGACCCCTGCATATACCAATATCCGCTGCATATACCAAAGTCCTCTCATACTCAAGTCCTGTAGTCGGGCCTAGGGAACCTGTATATATGAAAAGTCGGCCTCTGCATATAGATGGGTTTTGCATCCTGTGAATACTGTATTTTTTGTCTGCATTTGCTTGAAATAAATCTGCATGTAAGTGGACCCTCACAGTGCAAACCCATGTTGTCAACTGTATAGCTTTAGTATTTCAAATATAATCGGTGACACAAAAGTTTTGGAAAAAATAGTAGAAACAGAAATTGCCTTAAATACACAGACATAATCCAAACAACAAAAGCATGTGATCTTTACAATCTGGGGCAACATCCAGAATTTTGGAGAAATTTGTCCTTTTCTTTGGACCTTTTGAAGTTCTGTTTCTCCATATGCTTTCCACGAGCTTTTAGCATAGGTTGCTCATAAGATATTTTTGGAGGACAAACTTTCACTCTTTATTTTTTACAGGATAGATATAGATTGTATTTGTGAACATTTATCACTCTCCCTCCTTCCACTGCATCACTCTCCCATCTGCCACTGCTTCACTCTCCCACCTCTCACAGCATCCCTTTCCCTCCTCCCACTGCATCACTCTCCCTCCTCCCACTGCATCACTCTCCCTCCTTCCACTGCATCACTCTCCCTCCTCCCACTGTATCACTCTCCCTCTTCCCCCACTGCATCATGCTCCCACTGCCCACTGCCTTCCCTCCCACTGTATCACTCTCCCTCTTCCCACTGCAATACTCTCCCACCTCCCACTGAATCACTCTCCCTCCTTCCACTGCATTCCTCTTCCTCCTCCCACTGCATTTCTCTCCCCCCACTGCATCACTCCCCCTCCTCCCCTACTGCATCATGCTCCCACCACCCACTGCTGTCCCTCCCCCTGCATCTCTCTACCTACTCCCACAGCATCCCTCTCCCTCCATCCCACTGCATCTCTTCCTCTCTTCCCACTGTATCTCTCTCCCTCCTCCCACTGCATCCCTCTTACTCCCTCTCACTGCATCTCTCTCCCTCCATCCCACTGCATCTCTTCTCCTCCTACTGCATCCCTCTCCCTCCTCCCACTGCATCTCTCCCCCTCCTCCCACTGCATCTCTCTCCCTCCTGGCACTGCATCTCTCTCCCTCCCTCCCACTGCATCTCTCGCCCTCCTCCCATGGCATCCCTCTCCCTCCTCCCATTGCATCTCTCACCCTCCCTCCCACTGCATCCCTCTCCCTCCTCCCACTGCATCCCTCTCCCTCCTCCCACTGCATCCCTCTCCCTCCCCCACTGAATCCCTCTCCCTCCTCCCACTGCATCCCTCTCCCTCCTCCCACTCCCTCTCCCTCCTCCCACTGCATCCCTCTCCCTCCCTCCCACTGAATCCCTCTCCCTCCTCCCACTGCATCCCTCTCCCTCCTCCCACTGCATCTCTCTCCCCCCCACTGAATCTCTCTCCCTCCCTCCCACTTCATCACTCTCCCTCCTCCCACAGCATCCCTCTCCCTCCTCCCTTTGCATCTCTCTCCCTCCGTCCCACTGCATCTCTCTCCCTCCTCCCACTGCATCTCTTTCCCTCCTTTCACTGCTTCACTCTCCTCTCTTCCCCCTGCAACCTAGCTCAATAGTCTGTTCTGCTACAGAGGCTTTCTCTTTTACCTGCTTTCTTCCTCCTGTCTTCCATTGGTGAAGTGTGACTACTTCATTGTTTTTCTCTCTTGCTGAGAGTCTAGGGCTCTTTGTGCTGGGCACCATAATGTGACCCAATACCTCTTCATCTTTCTATTTTCTGGAGTAAAACTGGCTGGCTTTTATATGCTCAGTGGAGAGTGACATAGGACTCGGTTCCTTAGGAACCTTCAAAGAGGACATGACCAATCTACAAGGAAAGTCATGAAATAGCAAACATCACAGCTACAAAAAGATGGGGTGGTCCCTGGGGATTTGTACCCAAGGCTGGGTCTCACTGAGCTGTTTTTTTCCTCTTACTTTTTTCCCTCTAGGGACAGCATTATGTTTATAATTTATCATTTTTATTATGTCAGAATTAGTTCCTGGGTGTTACCTTTAGATATTCATAGCATTACACTGATTAACTGTTTTTACTGAAGATTTCTTAAAGGAATTAAAGTCTGCATTGTAATACTAATCAACACGTATACATTTTATAATGCTTTCTTCCACTTTTAAGGAAATACAGGGAAACTATCTTATAGGAAATATTCTAACATGAAATATTTTACTTGGAAGATTTTAACCTTTGTAAAAACAGAAAAGGGACTGGATATCTTTCCCCTTGTTTCTACTAACATATAGGGTCTGATTTAGCTTTGTTGGCTAGTAAACAGTAAAAATTGTCATAGTCTCACCCAGGGTATAAATTTGTTGTAGTGCACATGCGTATGTAAAGTAATGAAATGTTTTTCAAGTCATTTTATTAAATAATGGGTTTTGATGATGTTGTCATTTTTTAATGAAGTTAGAGGGAATCCAAGAGACTTAAGAGTTTCTGACCCTACGACGTCTACTATGAAATTATCTTGGAGTGGGGCACCAGGAAAAGTGAAACAGTATCTCATCACATATACCCCAGTGGCAGGGGGTGAAACTCAAGAGGTCACTGTGAGGGGAGATACAAGCAATACGGTGCTGCGGGGATTGAAGGAAGGGACACAATACGCCTTATCTGTGACAGCCTTGTATGCGTCTGGGGCTGGAGATGCCCTCTTTGGTGAAGGAACAACACTTGAAGGTAATTACCATCATATTTTCTGAAAATCTAGGAACTTGTTTGTGGTGCTGCCTCTAGGAAGCTTAAAATGTTTTCAGAGAATGAATCTAGAAGTGTGCAATCCTTTCTCTTAAAAAGAATGTATATTGAAAAATAAATAACCATAAAGCTCTCTGTTATTCAGAGATGTAGAATGTAAGCAGCTGAAAAAATTAAACTTGATTAAGAAGTGCCTTGGGGAGCTGGATGCATAATAAGGCCAAAGAAATGTGTTTATAATTCCATGGGTTGGTTGAAAGGAGAATAGGTGTATGACATTCAGAGGGGGAAGGGACCTTGGGAAACATCTATGTAAAAAGGTTTGGATTGCCCAAGTTTATGCAGCTAGTTCTATCTTTCTGGTCCAGATAGGTACCATTTTCTGACTTCCATTCAAGTGCTCTTTTCATTCACCATGCATAAAAGCTCAAGAAATATAAGAACTCAAGTTTCTATTTGTTTTCTACGTAATTTCTGAAATTCTGTTCTGTATTAAATGTTCAAAGTGATTGTGATAAAGTACTTAGTAAGAAACATCAGCAATACTGGAGCGGTTTCCTTGGCTCTTTAGAGTTAATTGTTAGAGACCTTTACATTTTTTAGGATCGTTTGAGATATAATCACAGCTCAGGTTTAACTTAACACAGCTACTACATGAATACTGTAAGGGAGAGAAAATACACATCTAATTAAACCGCAATGAGATTGGATTGTAATGCTAAAAATCCCATGATGTTGACTCAGTCCTGTAGTTGGGGGCCTACATGGACTATCAGCAATAGCTTTCCTTCTGTTTATCATTATATTTTATATGGCTTATTTTAAATGATTATAGGAAGAAAAGGAATCTGAAGTATCTTCTAATATGAAATCACAGTGACTAAGCAAAATATCCATCAAAGCTGTTGGATCCAGGAGCTTGGAAGGTTGTAGATATTGTAATTAGTGAGACAGGACATACAATAGGCAGTTCTTAGAAACTTCAGGACTTAAGAATGAAAAACAAATAATTTAAAAATACTAATCAAAATAGTAGTGATCGGCCAGGCATGGTGACTCACGCCTGTAATCCCAGGTCTTTGGGAGACCGAGGCGGGTGGATCACCTGAGGTCAGGAGTTTGAGACCAGCCTGGCCAACATGGTAAAACCCTGTCTCTACTAAATACAAAAATCAGCTGTGCATGGTGGCGCATGCCTGTAATCCCAGCCACTTGGGAAGCTGAGGCAGGAGAATGGCTTGAACTCGAGGGGAGGAGGTTGCAGTGAGCTGAGATTGTACCATTGCACTCCAGGCTGGGCAACAAGAGTGAAACTCCATCTCAAAAAAAAAAAAAAAAATAATAATAATAATAATGATAGTGATCAAGAGTTAAATTTCCATAGTCCATGAAGTCTGTTTCTAGAAAAAGATTTAAATGAAAGATTAGGTACCAGTGTGTAAATTACTTACAACTAGAAGAGACCTGGTTGTACTACTTAGCTGTGTGACCTGGAGTAAACCTTTAACCCCTCTGGGCCTTAGTTTATTCATCTATAAAGAAGGGATGATTATCCTCCCTCTTTCCTCCCAGAGTTATTGTTGAGATCAAACAGGAGAATGTAAGTGAAACTCATTGGAAACTGTGAAATACTATATGTCTACAAAATTCATCAAGAGGACATAGCTTATTAACTTTAGATCTGATATCTAAAAGCCTCTTGGTATACTCAGGGTTGGGGGGGTTGGATTGGTTCCAAGACCCCTGCATATACCAATATCCGCTGCATATACCAAAGTCCTCTCATACTCAAGTCCTGTAGTCGGGCCTAGGGAACCTGTATATATGAAAAGTCGGCCTCTGCATATAGATGGGTTTTGCATCCTGTGAATACTGTATTTTTTGTCTGCATTTGCTTGAAATAAATCTGCATGTAAGTGGACCCTCACAGTGCAAACCCATGTTGTCAACTGTATAGCTTTAGTATTTCAAATATAATCGGTGACACAAAAGTTTTGGAAAAAATAGTAGAAACAGAAATTGCCTTAAATACACAGACATAATCCAAACAACAAAAGCATGTGATCTTTACAATCTGGGGCAACATCCAGAATTTTGGAGAAATTTGTCCTTTTCTTTGGACCTTTTGAAGTTCTGTTTCTCCATATGCTTTCCACAAGCTTTTAGCATAGGTTGCTCATAAGATATTTTTGGAGGACAAACTTTCACTCTTTATTTTTTACAGGATAGATATAGATTGTATTTGTGAACATTTCTTCTTTATAAGGAGTATCTTGGAAATAATTTAATAGTTTTTCTTCTGGTTGTGCCTTTTAACCTTCTCGTATTCATTTGTGCTTTCTTGCTTAAAAAATATATATATATATTTATGCTCAGTAAAAATCTTCCCAATTCTAAAAATTAAGGCATTTTTTGCCAAGAATAATATATTAAAAATTGCATTTAACAAAATGTACTTTTTAATTTTACAGGAAGCACATTCTACTAGGCTGTGATTTTTGTAAGCCAGATGTATAATTTGTTTATCATATTATATCTCTTCACAAGTGGTATCGAAAATCTATCAACTTGTACGCATGTGTGAGTGTACACACATGCGCGTGTCTTTGATCAGAAACAATCTCTAAGGGAAATACATAGATAGTAAAATAAATTTTAAAAGCTATTGTTTTCTATTTCCTGAGAAGAAGGAAAGCTAGATAATTTGTCAGCTTGCTTAAAAAATACAGTTAATTCCTAACTAAATTGTAATAATTTACAACGGACATTTTGTTCATTTATGCTAAAGCGCTTTACTGCAGTGAAGGATTAACAAAAGGGCCTCCAGCCTGATTTTGTTAACATATTTATCCCATTGCATTATGTGTGGTAAACTTGACAAATATGTGAAAGCATAGTTGTGACTAAATGAAAATAGTAGAAGATTTTTGCCCCTGGTTATTCCATTTCATTTTATTGTATTAACTCAGCCAAATCCACATACCATATACAGGAATAGGATATGATGGTAAATGCAGGGAGTGGAAAGCCCAGAAACAGAGCCAGGCAACTGCTTTTGAGGGCTGCTGTTTTTCTAATCTGTTTTTCTCTTGGGAGAGGAGGTGGTAAGAGCAGAACTTGGAGGAATGTTTCCTTTATCCAGAGGCATGGTGTCAGCCGGCAAGAGCATTCTGTAGGTTGGACATCTTATAGATTACTTCAAATGCGTTATGACTCTCAATTCAAAAGGAAAGAAAGTTGTTGTTGTTTTGTATTTAAAAAAATATGTAGTGTGGTCTACAACCATCCCTAACTTGAATCTGTTTCCTACTACTTTTTTTGAAACGCAGCCAATGATCAGAAAATTCCCCTGTTGCTGGAAGAGAGATTTATTAGCATTGGCGTTGGGGAAGTTCATGGTTGGCTGTAGTGCTGTAGGCAATAGAGTCACAAAGGCAGAGTTTATTACTATTTCAGATCCAAACTTCAGAGGAATGTGAGCACACATCATTAGGTTTGATTTACATTGTTTTTTCCCCCCGTTGTTGTTGTTGTTAGAGCAGTTAGACAATATAATTACAAAAACACTACTGTATATGTAATCGCACTTCAAGTCTTGAAAGAACCTTTAATTGCCGCTGTTAGTGCTTGGAGGAAAATCTGTTTTTATAAATCTCTCAATAAATAATGCCCATTTTAATTCAGAGATTTACCACAAATGAATGAGAATTTCAGTTTGATAATAATATGTTTTCTTGTTAAATTTTTGAGTGTTTTTTTTTTTGGCTACAGAAAATATGACTTTTTAGAATTTCCTTTGTTTCAGTTGCTGTAGCAACCTGCCAACGTCCTAGATATGAATGGCTTCCTACAGATCAAACCAAGTGTATTCAGTTGACATTTTGTTACAATGAGGTTTTTAGCACATCTCAGGAATTCTGCATGATGTTGAGTAACATGAGGCCCTTAAAGATGGACTAAACAAGGCCTCTGTGTTTTCACTGATTTACTGCTGTCTCATAATTTGAAAAATCATACATTCTGGGTATAATAACGCTGACGTTGCCAGGGAACTTTAGCACAGTCACCAAACAGTAATTTCTATTTCCTTTTCCTGTGAATTAATTGCTTGTCAGATAAAAATTGAAATCAATGTGGAGAGGTAATAATTATGGAAGAAACACTTTTTTGCTCAAGCCAACTTTGAAGTTGAATGGTGATTTAATTGCTAAGATGTTTTTAAAAACTGTGTATAGCTTAAAGTAGCTGAGTTAGCTTATCAATAGTGAACTTTGTCCTTTGGAATGGTGGCTCTGATTCATTGGTTGTAAATCAAATGTATTTCCACATGAACATTATCCAGAAGCAGATCTTCTGTATTGCTGTGGAAAGTTGGATGACTTTTGAGCTGAGCTCTAACGGAAAAGACAAATTGATTTAGAAGAGAGTTTACATTACATTTTCAATTTAACTTCTATTTTTGAAAGTGGTATGTGAAACTCAATGAAAGCTGGCTGGAACAATCTATAAGATGAAATACAGTTTTATTTCATGATGATTAATTTTTCATGTATCATTGGCTAATTTGTGTTATAATTATATTTGAATTGGATGATAATTTGCTTTTCAGAAAGAAAATGGAAAAGGGGTAAGGAAACATAGGAAAGTTACTTAAATGAGGCATTATTTCTTTGGCTTGGTATGTGGAAAAAAGCAGTGTAGGAATCAACTCCTTCAGGATGTTCAGATCATAAGAAGTAGACCTGTCTGAATGACTTACCACAGCAGCAGCACAGAGACACATGCAAGCACACACTAGAAAAATGACTTTTGAATAGATGTAACTAAGCTTTATAATGACAGAAATGCTGAGTAGCCAAATTTCAAAACTTGATAGAGTTTTATACCTTTAAACTTATGACATTTATACCTATACTGGTACTATGCTAGGAAGAATAAAGTGTAAGGGAAACTGTCAAGATAGAATCAAAGGAATGGGAATAAAGGAATATCATCATTGTAGATGATGACTTGTTTGAAATGATTGCCAGAATTTCTATTACCAGAGAAAAAATTAATAGAGAGAGCACAGGCATATATCCAGGACAGAAGAGAGCAAGTGGTATGAGACTAAATATTATTCAAAAAAACCCTAAACAAATCCCAGCACCATAACACACATATTTGTAAACCCTGGGGCACAGAAGAAAGAGGAGGACCTCAGAAGGGAGGGAACCTCTGCTAGAGCAAAAGTAGATCTAGGTTCAGGGAAAGGTAGTGACTACCTTTCTACTACTACTAGGGTTGAAACGTCTACTAGGGTTGCTTTCTGTTCACTGCCACTGTTTCTATGCTTTCTCCTTTTGAGGAGCAGTAACCTCTCCCAGAGATGGCCTACAGACTAGTCTTCTCACATCTTTACTTCTCACTCTCTCTTTCCTATTCCCTCTTAGGTACTCTAAAAAGGGACTCTTGCCTAAACCCACTATAACCAAACTAAACCAAAAGAAGTCAGATAATTTCTTCCTGTAGTTACTGATGTCTGGAGCTCCTTAGATTCAGGACAAAAATGACAATGTATTGAACCAAGTAAATGCCTTGCTAGGTAACACTTAGAACTTCATTCATGTGAAAATGTGCTCAGCTCTTCAACAAGAGGCCATTTCCTGTTTCAGAGCCATTTCCTGTGTGTTCAGAGCCATTTCCTTTTGAGAGAAGATGGAGGGGAGAAGAGAGCAGTGAATATCCCACATGTGTCCATGGAGATGTGATAAAAAGCTTAAATCATCTCCTCTGTTCTCTGAGGGTCAGCCTTGAGATTATTTTTCCACCTAAAGCAGTGATTTTCTGTACATGGCAATATAACCACACAAAATACAAACCACCCAGCAATCCTACAGAGCATCATGTGTGTAATGATTTTGACCAGTTTACTTTCACCATACCTGTCTTTATTTTGAAGGAGCACTGCTTCTATGTGAAAGCAGATTTGAGGTTCCTTCCCACACTGACCCAGCACACCTCCCCAATAAATGCTTCTCTAGACCTCAGAGAGGAGAAGTAGAAAGAAGAGCAAAAAGGGGGAAAGAATAAAGAATTGTAGAGGTTTTGGAATCACAGGGCAGATTTAAAAGATGTTTAGAAAGCACCAGTACTTAGGTGCATCCCCAAGTATTCCAATCTAATTGATTTGGGTAGGGTCCAGCCTTTGGTTTTTCAGGCAATTCTGTTTATCGCTTCAAGTCCAGTCCAGTTATTTTGCTGCTGTGGGCCCAAGGCCCCAGGAGGTGACATAGGCTGTTGATGACCTGCTCAGATGGTTGCACACCTGGCCCCAAGACAAGTTCGGCCACTTGCCAGTTTCCATCCTGCCAACTGTACCACAGGGCGCAATCCACTTGCTTCATTTTTTGGTAATATAATGTTTGGCCAAACCAAGATCTCATGTTTTAAAAATTCAAGGGCTATACATTTACTTGTCATGAGTACAACTTATTCTCAAAATTCCTGGTTGTAACGTAACAGAATAGTCAGCCCTCCTCCCTAAAAAGAATTATCAATGTGTTTGGGGAGCAGTATAGATTTAATATTTAGGAATATTCTTATCAAACTGACTGATTGACATGTAAGAAACCCATATGAAGCAGCTTATCTTCTCAATTGTGGTGTCTGGATTGAACTATCTTTCTCCTTTCTTTGGAGTCTATGTTGCTGTGTCACTAACATGGAATGTTGTAGTGACAGTGCCTGCCTTTATATACCACAGAGAGAAACTACAATTTTTAGTGAGTTTTTTCTGAGACTGAGAACTTACTCAGTGTTCACACAAAAGTGTTGTCATGCCATTAATTAGAGCTTATAAATATTCTTTAGTTGATTTTTAATTTGCATCTTAAAAATTGCTGTTGTAGATTATTTTTAGAATATTGATAATCCTTGGGAAAGGTCTTCATTGCATTTTACTAATATTTTGTTCTAGCTTTATAGTCTTGAGAGTGTTAAAATAGTTGATTAAAATCCATAGGGAGACAAGTCTTGTGATCTTAGATCCTTTAGTTTTAAGCCCAGAAATATCTTTGTGAATGTATTTTTGCTTCAACCACAATTCTCTTCCTATTATTTTTCTCACAGTGAAATCATTAGCCTGTGTTTATGAGATTGATGTCTGTTGTCATGGAAATAAACAATGTCACAAATTTAGCGCTGTAGGAAGAAAAATAGGTTGAGAAGCAAAACCTTTGGGAAAAATAAAAGTTGAAATTGTTTTAAAATCACCCCAGTCTTAATTGGAAAGATAATTCCCACATTCTAGTTAACCTTATTTGTCTGATACTTTTTTGAAACGTCATTAATGCAGCTCATTTAAATGCAAAATTGCTTTCAAACAAGGTCATTTCACAATAGCTGTTCCTGACTACAATTGAGGAAATTTAGAAGAAAAGGCACATATTGAAAATGGTGTATATCAAGCAAACAAAAAACGTGCTGTACATTTAAAACTTACAGACTAGTTGTTGGGATATCGATTATCAAAACAGATAAAAAACAAAACAAAGAAACCCACAACCAAACCAAATAAAACAAACAGTTTAAAATTGTACTTTTATATTCCAAGTGGAGAAAAAATAAAGGTGTATGACCATTTACATAGTAAAGACACCTAAAGAAGACTTTCAAATGGGAATTAGCCTCAAGAGCTGAGGGAAAAAATTCAATGTGCTCTTAAAAATAAGTATTCTTTGTTGCAGTGAAATATGTAACTAATTTCCTTCCAGGGATGAGATGTGCTGTCAGCAGTTAAAGTTATTTTTAATGGAGTTAGAATTTTCCATTTGGGCTTGGGGTCTGGTAGGCTGCCCAGCTTCTGTTTCATTTATTTTTTCCCCTCTAAATCCAAGCATATATGATATGATTTTGTCCACCTAGATTTCTTTTTCATTCATTGTTACCTTTACTTTTTGTGTTGAAATTTAATTGTTAAATTATGACTACTTTTAAGATATTCATTTTTACTCTTTGAGTTAAGTAAAATAATAGTTTTTAAAATTCTTTTAAGAGCAATATATATCATTTGCATGAACATACAACAATTACTGGTAAGACGTATGCTGGGAAGCAGAGAGTTTTGTATTTATGTCATACTGTGGCATAAAGCCTAGTAAAGGTAGCCAATATAAAGCGACCTGTATATTTATCTTACATCTAAAATGTGGAGAGTGAGGGTTTTATTGAAAGATATCTGTGCCTCCTATTAAGTTGAGGTTTCCATATTTTTCCACTTGGGTTGTATGTTTTTTGAATGAAAGAACCAAAATTTAGTAGCAGACATTTTTGATCAGCTAGAACAAGTGGTATGTTTTATTTTGGTGACTAATCACTTTTAAGTTTTCCAGAAGTATTGGTTGTTTTTAGTTTTGTTAGGGTTAAGCTATACTGAAAGTTTACACTGCTACTTTTTAAACTTCATGAGCAAATACAAGTTTCACCAAGAAAGAGTTGTTGGAATTAAGTTTTGTAAGTGATATGAGATTGCTGCAGTTGTTGTAAATCATGCATTGAAAATGAGTTTATTTAAATTAGATCAGAGAGGAAAAGATCGTGGTAACAAAATAAAGATCTTTGTGAACAATGGGCCATGCCACAAGGCCAACTAAAATGTGATAAAATTCTGGGACTTAGATACAGTTTTTTTCCCTTGGAATTTTTTTTTTTAAAGACAAATACTTCCTCAAATTTGGATGTCAAACTTGTCCTGAAGGATAAGATTATCTAAGTAGGCATATGGGGGCAAGGCTAAGAGGTAGAAATCAAATATAATTCTAAAGTTTTATTGCATCAATCTATTCCACTGACAGAATAGGATGGACAACTCAGAAAGAAGAAATGGGCAATTTTAGACAAACTGAGTTTGAGTCCAGCAAGTCAGAATCTCTACCAGGATCAATGAATATTAATACGTAAATAACTACTAGATATTTTTTAAAAAGATTCCCTTTTAATTTCTGTTCTAGAACGTGGTTCTCCTCGAGATTTAGTTACTAAAGACATCACTGACACATCAATTGGGGCTTATTGGACATCTGCTCCAGGAATGGTTCGCGGTTACAGGGTCTCATGGAAATCACTTTATGATGATGTTGACACTGGAGAGAAAAATCTTCCTGAAGATGCAATCCATACTATGATAGAAAATCTGCAGCCAGAGACCAAATACAGAATTTCAATATTTGCCACTTACAGCAGTGGAGAAGGAGAACCTTTGACTGGAGATGCCACAACTGAATGTAGGTAACATTATGGGTGTGTTTGGGTGTGTGTTGGTGCTACCCAATAGTTATCAGCTCAAGTGACAATGCAGTTTAATCACTTGAATTTTTTTTCTTTACATGATAAATGAAGTCTGAGGAATTAGGATCTTTAAAGAATTTGGCTTTAATTCCGAGTAGGTATCTAAAAATATATCAAATCTGGAAATATCAAATCTCTTTCCACTACCTATATTTGTCTTTTTTCCTGGTGCAATGATTGACTAAGTAGAATACCCAACTACTAAAAAGACCAGAAGCTATGAAGTGAAGAGAATCCAGCCACATTTGTAAAGCTGCATGATCTTTGTCAAGAACTTAACCTTCTTTGTGCCTCAGTTTCCTAATCTGTAGAATGCAGATAATAAATCTTGTCTCTTAGAGTTGTGAGGATTGTATAAAATAACAGTATACAAAGCAGTCAGCATAGTACCTAGCCACTTAGAGATGATTGATAAATGATGGGTAGCTATTGAAACTATGATTATCATACAACCAAGACTTAACTTAGTTCTCTTTCCCTTCCTTCCTTCCTTCCTTCCTTCCTTCCTTCCTTCCTTCCTTCCTTCCTTCCTTCCTTCCTTCCTTCCTTCCTTTCTTTCTTTC
>NW_012108008.1:412459-436112 GCF_000951045.1 Mandrillus leucophaeus | reverse complement strand
TCACCGTGGTCTCCATCTCCTGACCTTGTGATCCGCCCGCCTCAGCCTCCCAAAGTGCTGGGATTACAGGCATGAGCCACCACGCCCGGCTTGTGTCAGGATATCTTAATTCACTTTCCTGAAAGCTTATTTGTTTGAGTGATAATGATGTGTCAGTGTAGGTTCAACAGTTGTAACAAATGTACCACTTTGGTGAAGAATGTTGATAATGGGGGAGGCTGTGCATGTGTGGAGGTGGGAAAGGGGACATGGGAAATCTCTGTACCTTCTGCTCAATCTCTGTACCAAAACTGCTCTAAAACAATAAAAAATCTATTAAAAACAAACAATTGAAACCAAACCAAACCAAACCAAATGTCATTTGTTAAGCATGGGCATTTCTAAGCATTTGTAGGAGAAAACTTTAATCCTTTTGTTTTGGGAAGGTTTTAGGAAAAGGAGAAAGAATGGGCATTCATGCATTTCCTTCTATAAAAAAGAAGTAGAGGAATTTGGTGATTTTTCTGGCAAAGGAAGAGAGAGGGAGAAGTGCCATGAGCAATTTCAGTTAAGTCCTATATCCTGATTTTAAGTTGTCCTTAAACTAAAATCTTTGTGTCTAAGTTCATTTTCTTTTTATCATTTGTAAGCTCAGTTGGATGTTCAAGTTTAAATTTGTATCTTAATTCACCAGATTTTAAAAAATCAACTTCTTTACAGGAAATTTAAATATGTGAGAAGACATAGTTCTCAGATATTCACATGATTGGTAGTAAATTAAATCTTGTGTCTGGAATATATTGGCTGATGTAGTTTAAGAACGTGGTAGAAATTCATTCTCTATTTTTGAGGAAATTCACTTGTAAAGAGAAGCTGTATTGTAAACTTAGGTCACATATGACACATAGAGCTGAATTTATTTGTAGGAGTAAAGATACAGTTCATGTGGCTGAGAAATTATAAAAGTATATGTATTTAGAGGGATTTTTTTCCTCCAAAAATTATCCTCTATTTTGTCTTTTTCCAAAAAGTTGGAGGCTTCAAATAATTGTTTGGAATTTAAAATATCTACAAGAGATGTGTTGTTGCTGAAAGCAAATATGGTGGCAGAAACTAAATAAACCTCTATATCTCAGAAGATGAGCATCTAAGAAATTTTCAATATTTCTTGGCTAATTGGTTGATTTAAACATTGATGAACAGAAAGGCCTATTTTTTTCCCAAGTTAACTTGTTTAAAATTATACTTTAAGTTCTGGGGTACACGCGCAGATCGTGCAGGTTTGTTACATAGGTATACATGTGCCATGGTGGTTTGTTGCACCCATCAACCCATCACCTACATTAGATATTTCTCCTAATGCTATCCCTCCCCTAACTCCCTACCCTACTACAGGCCCTGGTGTGTAATGTTCCCTTCCCTGTGTCCGTGTGTTCTCATTGTTCAAGTCCCACTTATGAGTGAGAACATGCGGTGTTTGGTTTTCTGTTCTTGCGTTAGTTTGCTGAGAATGATGATTTTCAGCATGATCCGTGTCCTTGCAAAGGACATCCTTTTTTATGGCTATGTAGTATTCCATGATGTATATGTGCCACATTTTCTTTATGCAGTCTATCATTGATGGGCATTTGGGTTGGTTCCAAGTCTTTGCTATTGTGAACAGTGCCACAATAAACATACGTGTGCATGTGGATTTATAGTAGAATGATTTATAATCCTTTGGGTATATATCCAGTAATGGAATTGCTGGGTCAAATGGTATTTCTAGTTCTAGATCCTTGAGGAATTACCACACTGTCTTCCACATTGGTTGAACTAATTTACACTCCTACCAACAGTGTAAAAGCATTCCTACTTCTTCACATCCTCTCCAGCATCTGTTGTTTCCTGGCTTTATAATGATTGCCATTCTAACTGGTGTGACCTAGTATCTCATTGTGGTTTTGATTTGTATTTCTCTAATGACCAGTGATGAAGAGCTTTTTTTCATATGTTTGTCGGCTGCATAAATGTCTTCTTTTAAGAAATGTCCATTCATATCCTTCGCCAAATTTTTGATGGGGTTGTTTGGTTTTTTCTTGTAAATCTGTTTAAGTTCTTTGTAGATTCTGGGTATTAGCCCTTTGTTGCAAAAATTTTTTCCCATTCTGTAGGTTGCCTGTTCACTCTGATGATAGTTTCTTTTGCTGTGCAGAAGCTCTTTAGTTTAATTAGATCCCATTTGTCAATTTTGGCTTTTGTTGCCATTGCTTTTGGTGTTTTAGTCATGAAGCCTTTGCCCATTCCTATGTCCTAAATGATATTGCATAGGTTTTCTTCTAGGGTTTTTATGGTTTTAGGTCTTACATTTAAGTGTTTAATCTATCTTGAGTTAATTTTTGTATAAGGTGTAAGGAAGGGATCCAGTCTCAGCTTTCTGCATATGGGGTAGCCAGTTTTCCCAACACCATTTATTAAATAGGGAATCCTTTCCCCATTTCTTGTTTTTGTCAATTTTGTCAAAGATCAGATGGTTATAGATGTGTGGTGTTATTTCTGAGGCCTCTGTTCTGTTCCATTGGTCTATTTATTATACTTTAAGTTTGTGGTACCAGTACTTTGCTGGTTTTGTTACTGTAGCCTTGTAGTATAGTTTGAATTCAGGTAGTGTGATGCCTCCAGCTTTGTTCTTTGTGAGTAGGATTGTCTTGACTATACGGGCTCTTTTTTGGTTCCATATGAAATCTAAAGTTTTTTTCTAATTCTGTGAAGAAAGTCAATGATAACTTGATCAGGATAGAATTAAATCTATAAATTACTTTGGGCAGTATGGCCATTTTGACAATATTTATTCTTCCTATCTACAAGCATGGAATGTTTTTCCATTTGTTTGTGTTCTCTCTTATTTCCTTGAGCAGTGGTTTGTAGTTCTCCTTGAAGAGGTCCTTCACATCCCTTGTAAGTTGTATTCCTAGGTATTTTATTCTCTTTGTAGCAATTATGAATGGGAGTTCACTCATGATTTGGCTGTTTGTCTGTTATTGGTATAGAGGAATGCTTGTGATTTTTGCATATTGATTTTGTATCCTGAGACTGCTGAAGTTGCTTATCGGCTTAAGGAGATTTTGGGCTGAGACGATGGGTTTTTCTAAATATATAATCTTGTCATCTGCAAACAGAGACAATTTGACTTCCTCTTTTCCTAATTGAATACCCTTTATTTCTTTCTCTTGCCTTATTACCCTGGCCAAAACTTCCAATACTATGTTGAATAGGAGTGGTGAGAGAGGACATCCTTGTCTTGTGCCAGTTTTCAAAGGGAATGCTTCCAGTTTTTGCCCATTCAGTATGATACTGGCTGTGGGAAGCCTCTTTTGAAGAAGGAGCAGGCTTGGCAGGAATGAAGTGTTCATTTTTAGGTCACGGTTGTCCTTCCATATTCTCAGGTTCCACATGTGCAAAAGTAACCAACTGCTGATAGACAGTATTTTTTAAAAAGCATTAAGAAATAACAATACAACAATAAATAATAATGCTAATAAATATATAGTATAATCATTATATGACATTTACATTGTATTATAAGTAATCTAGAGATGATTTGAAGTTCAGCAGGTTCTTGAATAATATCATAACATTGATGAGAAAAAAGAATTGATTCCTGGTGTGGGTCACTATCTGTGTAGAGTTTGCACATCTTCTCCATGTCTATGTGGGTTTCCTCCAGGTACTCTAGTTACCTCCCACATCACGTTAGGTGAACTGGCACGTCCACATGGTCCCAGTCTGAGTGAGTGTGGGTGTGTGTGTGTGTGGGTGCCTAGGATGGGGTTTTCCCTTTTACCCTGAGCTACTTGGACAGGCTGTGTCCACTGTGATCCTTAACTGGAATAAATGGGTGAATAATTATGTTACTGGTTTTCATTTGTCTTTCTGAAATGTATATAGAGCTCACACATATGTCAGTGTTTTTTATTGAGAAGTTTGGTGATGTTTTTGTGATCAGAAATATGATGTAGGAACTTAACTCTTGTTTATCTCAATTAACCTCTGGAAAATTGGTTTCCTTATGTCAGTTGTACAAAGTTGCAGTTTCCAAGAAATTATTTAACAACATTAGGTGAGGACTTACTGTATTAGGGAGGATGTGCATAGATTTGTGTGAATACTACACCATTTTACATCAAGAACTTGAGCATGTGAGGATTTTAGTTTCTATGGGAGATCCTGAAACCAATCTCCCATGGATACCAAAGGGCAACTGTATGTGAAAACTGCTGAAATGTCTAAGTAAATAAGAAAGAAGTCATGGATTTTTCTTTGTTCTACCATCATTTTGTTGTTGTTAGAAAGTATTTTCAGAAATCTGAGTGAGATCTGCTGTTTAGGTGGTAGAGGAATCCTAAGGTGTGGATAACTCAGCAGAACTCCTAGCCTACGCTCCTAGAGTTTCACATATGCTTCCAAGAGGGCATTCTGGGAACGTCTTTAAGATTGCTTTCACCTGAAACTCAGGGACATAGTATGCAGACTGTTGATACAATGAAATGAATACATTGATAAATGAAAATCATGAATTGGGGTTAGAAAGCCAGCAGAAGGGACACTTTCTAGTGCCCTTCTAATTTATGGCAGCTGGCTTAGCAGTGGTACAGTGGGTGTTTGAAAGTTTCTCATGATAGTTACTAACACATGAAAAGAACTTACAATGTGAGAGGGTGTAACAGCATTTAATGGCGTGTGGTATCCAATCAATGATGTAAAAATTCTTACTCTTTGGTTATGGGAAACCAACAAGGGTTTGTTTTTTTTTCTCCCTAAAATCCAGTTTACCATTAAAACTAGGATGAGATATGCTGTTCTGTATTTCATTTCCGTTTCTTCATTTTAAAGAGTTAATTAAAAGGCAGGAATATAAGTGAGGTCATTAAGGCATATCAAGGTATGACATGTCACTTTTGTCTGTTATTAATATGTTTAAATTTTGAAACATGTTAAAGCTTGGTATCCCATTTTTTTTAAACTTAAGTTTCTTTTTAAATCAACATTCATAAAATTTAACTTTTTATTTTTCTAAATTCTGAGTTGTGTGAAATTGGTTTAAAAATTTTGTAAGAGAGACAATGTCTTGTTCCACTGAGTAAAAATTTAAGAGATGAAACAAAAGATGAGAAAACGTACTGTAGCACAACCACTTCTAGAAAACTGTTAGACACCCATCAACTTATTTGATATTTGTGACAACTGGTAATGATAATAATCCAAATAGATTATTTTTCTATATACTATTCTTTCTTGTACTATTTTCAGAACTCCAGGTAAAGTCTTTAGATTTTTTTGTTTGGAAATACATATATATATGTTTATATCATATATATTTTTATATAATAATATATATTTTATATATATGTAAACTTTTTTCCTTTTAATAGTTCACTTACCTGGAGAATAATAACAGCGAATTGATGATTAATCTAAATAAATTTTAGTATTTCCAGAAAATAATGGACTTTGCTGAGAGTTCTCTTAGTTTCTTTAAATCTAAAAATAAAAATTGCAGCCAATATAATTTTGATTGAAATTATATTTTTCATCACTCAGAAGCATAATTCATAAGCATCATAACCATATATTGAATTTACCTACTTTATCATTTTTATATTTGTCCTCTATACATATTATGTGTTTTTTAAAAAATATGGCTTCTTTAAAGATTTTATTTTTATTACTGATTTTTAAGCAATTTAATTATGATGTGTCTTGGTATAGTTTCTTTATGTTTCTTGTGTTTGGGGTTCACTAAACTTCTAGAATGTGTGAGTTTATGGTTTTTATAAAATTTGAACAAGTCCATCCCATTAGTTTTTCAAATATTTTATTTATTACACCCCCACTTTATTCAGGAACTCCAATTAACTACACATATATTAGTCTGCTTGAAGTTATCACACAGCTCACTGATGCTCTGTTCATTAAAAAATTGTTTTTCTTTCCTTGTGTTTCATGTTCTATTATCATGCCATCAAGTTCACTAATCATTTTTTAAATTTTCTAATCTGCTGTAAATATTATCTTGTGTGTTTTTCATTTTAGATATTATTTTTATCTCTAGAAATGTTTGAGTCTTTTTTATATGTTCTATATCTCTAGTTAAAATGCTTAATCTTTCTTCTACCATTATTACATATGAAATATAGTTATAATAACTGTTTTAACGTCCTTTTAAATTCTGTAATATATGTCACTTCTAGTTCTGTTTCTATTGATTGATTTTTCTTCTTATTATGTGTTGTCTTAGTTTGGACTGCAATAACAAAAGGTATTACTATTGACTGAGTGACTTTAACAACAGAAAGTTATTTTCTCACAGTTTTGGAGGCTGGAAAGTTCAAGATTAAGGTCTGGCAGGGTTTGATTTCTGGTGAGGGCTCTCTTCCTGGTGGGTGGTTACCTTTCTTTATGTCCTCATATGGCCTTTTCTCAGGCTGTGAATGTGGAAATAGAGAGACAGAACTCTGGTGTCTCGTTTTTTTCTTACAAAGTCACCAAGTCGATCAGATTAAGGCCTCACTCTGATGGCCTTATTGAACCCAAATTGCCTCTACAAAGGCCTCATGTTTAAATGTCATCACATTGAAGGTTAAGACTTCAACATGTGATTTTAGTGGTGGGAGACCTTCAATCCATGATACAGGTCATAAGTTTTTCCTTTTTGGCGTGCTTTGTAACGTTTATTAGATGTCAGATTTTCTGAATTTTATTTGCTTGGGTGCTAGATATTTTTATGTTCATATAAATATTCTTAAGTTTTATTCTGGAATACAGTTAAGTTACTTGGAAATAGTTTGATCTGACACTCGCTTTTAAACTGTTTCAGTTTAGGACTAATTTTGCCCCATTATTTTGAGACAATCACCTACTAAATACCCTACATGATGTCCCTAGAGTTGTGAGGTTTTCTCTTCTGGGTAGGGGGAACATTCTAACCCTGTGTGAGCTCAAGAAATTGTTCCCTGGGCTCCTTTGGGGTGGTTTTTTCCCTAGTTGTGGGTGGTTTTCTCACGCATACGCACTGATTATCCTTGGTTGAAGACTCAAGTATTTTCTCTGTGGCACTCTCTCATTCACAGTACTCTATTCTTCAAGTTCTGGTTGCTTTGGGCTCTCCAGACTTGCAACAACATCTTGACAATTAAGGGAGGCCACCAGGCTCCATCTGGATTCCCTTTTCTTTTACTGGGGACTGGAAATTCCAGGCAATAGCTGGGCAATCACAGAACCTATTCACCTTTGTTCCTTATCTCTCTTAGGGATGAGTGTCCTGTGCCAACTGATATTGTGTCTGAAAATTATTGTGTTTTATTTTTCTTAGTTTTTTTTTTCAGGCTTCTTAGTTGTTTCAAATGGCTCTTGACCACTTGAACGTGAAATTTTCTCTTACAATCAGGAAGATTCTTTGCTGATTTTGAATTTTGTTTAGCTTAATCTTTTTCTGTAGAACATGTTTATGTTCTTTTGAACATTGATTATTGAACTGAATAAAATGGTCCTGCTTATGAACTCTAATTATGTATAAAAATAGGATGTTGTAGGTTATTTGTGGATGCTGGTTACTTATTTCATATAGAGTTATTAATAATTGTGAAATATTAGTAAAAGAGAATTTAATAAATAATTACATATTATTGATTACATATTAAGCAAACACTATTTACCGATAGTGCTTTCTGAAATACTCAGCACATACCAGTTTATCTTTAGAGCCCCTGAGATATTTTGAAGTGTTAGTTTCCTATTCTTTTGTGCTCATAGTCTGAGATGTGCATTCCAATCATAAGAATGGTGTTAACTACAGTCACTCTGGCTAGTCATTTACGGATTGCAACTTTTTCTGAAAAAGTCCAAGTAAAATGTTCAACTCTAAATTCATAATTTTTAGTATTCTCCACAGCATTATTACTGGATAAATTCTTTACAGATGGAAATATAATAAAAATTCTAAAACCTTATCTCCGGAAACGGATGTTTTCTTTGCCTTCTCTAGAAGGCAAATAGGAAATCTCTGCAATATGAACTTCCATTTTTTAGTATTAGCTAGATAAAACGAAAACATCTTGCTGAGCTCTCAATGAGATTAGGCTCACACGCCATCATGAATTTATGAGAGGTTACAGTGCTAAGCAATGGAACAGTGTACATATTTAAGAAGCCACAGAGAGTTTCTTTTCACATAAATGAAGAGGTGAACATACATTTTTTTTCAACATGGTATACAGTTGAATCTTCCTTTTATCTCACAGTATCTCAAGATTCCAAAACTCTGAAAGTAGATGAAGAAACAGAAAGCACAATGAGAGTTACGTGGAAACCAGCTCCAGGGAAAGTCGTCAACTACCGTGTTGTCTATCGCCCCCATGGGGGAGGGAGGCAAATGGTTGCTAAGGTGCCCCCCACAGTCACTTCAACAGTGTTAAAGCGACTTCAGCCACAGACCACATATGACATCACAGTTCTTCCGATTTACAAGACAGGAGAAGGAAAGCTTAGGCAAGGATCAGGAACAACAGGTACGAAATAACAGTTATGTTTTGAGGGGGAGAGAAGGTAATGTTTTAAAAGATGACTTTGTGTATCCACTTCATTTGTAAATGTTTAAAACTGATTCTGTAATAAGTTAAATTATAATGATTAGACAATGTCTAATTAACATGTTATTTTTACCAATCTAGTTCCTGTTTAAATGATTCTACATGTTAATGTTCTCATGCAAATCTAATCTGAATTGTGAGAATTATTTACACTTCTACTTAGCTAGCATTCTGTTATCAGGACTTCTATGGAACATGCTCTTTTGTGGTACCAGACTTAAACCCTTTTTATGCATATGCATTTTTGTGGGGCTAATAAAAAAGAAACCCCAAAGCCTAGTCTTATAGATAATATTTTAAAAATATTTTTGTCTTTACAGCTTCTCGATTTAAGTCTCCCAGAAACCTCAAAACATCTGACCCAACCATGTCAAGCTTCCGAGTGACTTGGGAGCCTGCCCCTGGGGAAGTGAAGGGTTATAAAGTCACATTCCACCCTACGGGGGATGACAGAAGACTGGGGGAGTTAGTGGTTGGACCCTATGACAACACGGTTGTTTTGGAGGAACTTAGGTAGGAATTAACTAGGTTTGTCTCAAAGGATGAAATTAATTTGTTTAAAAGGTTGAGTAGCTTATGTAAATTAGTAGGCTTTACACAAATATCACTTACATGTCTGTTTGCCAGCAAAGTATTTAAAATCAGCTAAAGCTGTTTTCTTATGCTTGGTGCTGTTGGAGTTGAAGTTAGGATTCAGGGGTCAGCAACAGAATTTAGGCCTGAGCAGGATTTTTTGTAATGTTTAATAATTTTTGTTTGTTATTAAGTGACCAGAATTGGGGTTTTCAATAACACCCTGCTTTTAAAAAATTAACATTCTTATTACACAATGTCACTGAAATTGTAGCCATGTGGAAGTGTGGGGGTTGCTGTACCTTTTGGCAAGGTTTGAGGGACTCATGCTGAAATTTTGAGTGTGAATCCCCCTCCAGTATGCCATATAGGAGAAAGAAGGCAGGACCTTGTGGGTGCCAGCTGGCAGGAGAGGGCAAGGCTGGGCTCGTGAAAGGTCCAGCTCCAGGCTGTGCAGTGAGAAACAAGGAAGTTTCAGTTTGAACAGCACCCTACATTCATTACAGTAAAAAGGATGAACTACTGTGTGTAGTCTTTTGGAAAGTTTGTTTTTCAATCATTCATTCAAGACTATAGAAATCTATATAAAATGCTCGTGATTTACTTTTACCGGAGTAGGGAGGATAAAATTTATTGAGCTTCCTATGTGTCAGGCATTGTGTGAGGCATTGTCTTATGTTACCTTGCAAGGTACAGCACTTCAATTATTTTCTTAAAGCCCATTGCTTAGAAACAGTAAGAATGAAGAGTCTGACCCTTCCCTGACATGCTGAAAGGCAGGGTAGAGACTCTGCATCTGCTAGAAAGGCAAGACAGAAACCAGTGCTGTGAATTCCTAGTGTTCTCTGGAATGCTTGCTGTCTAGTTTCTCTTGACACCTCCCTCACAGGGTAAGCTAAGTGAGAAAGTGGTGGAAATTATTTTTCTTCTTTTATAATGTTGTACCCTATAAACTCTTCATAGTGAAAGCTTAGAAATCAAGATCAATGTCTTTAACAAAGCAAAACAAAAGTGCTACCACTTGAGCCTATGGTTCTCACAGGCTGTATACTTTAACATTTTAGGGCTGGTACCACCTATAAAGTAAATGTTTTTGGAATGTTTGATGGAGGAGAAAGCTCACCACTTGTTGGACAAGAAATGACAACCCTTTCCGACACAACTGTAATGCCAATTTTATCTTCTGGTAAGAAATTGAGTTACATTCCTCCAGGAAAACAACATTAGGAAACTATTTCAAATGTGAACTGTTAGAGTATCATACAATGGAAAACAGTGATACAAATTTTACACTAAAATTTATTTCAATAATTTACATACTTAGTAAAAAAACTTCAAACATCCAGTTAAGCATGCTTTTTGACAGTATTTTTTTATACTTCTTTTATCAGCATTGCATTATTTCATACTTAAATTATTACATAAATCTATTTTTAAAAGAGTACTATGTGTAATTATTAATGTATTAATTATGTGAGTAATGTAATTATTAATGTAGTAATTTTAAGTTATGTAATAACACATAAGTTAAAATTACACATTAAGTTTATTGATGCATTTAAATATCAATTTTAAAATTATGCATTATTGCATAATTAAGCTCTATTATTTAAAGATGAGTTTTTACTAAATGTAGATATTGTACCTTTTTCTATTTTTAGTGACTAAGATGCAGTTTTCTTTTGTAAAAGTCATTGCAGAAGTGATTTATTTGGGCTGGGTAAGCAGTGTTAGGTTACATAAATAGGTGGGCAACTATGACTTGGGAAACAAAATGGTAACATAAGCCCCTTAGATTTTCTGTCCCTGCCGCAATTACAGCCTTTATGAACATAAAGCTAGTTTTTAACATTCTTAGAGAGGGAGGTGGTGGACAGAGTTTACTTCTGGTATTTTTCACTATTGCTAAAAAAGAGTAGATCTGGGTAGAGCAGGAGCAGGCTTGTAAGGGCCTATTTCCTTGGGATAGTATTTGGGAATCCTTAATCCTGATACAGTATATAATATGTGAGTGACACATTTGTATTTTATAGTGTGATGAGCATTATTTAATTTTTTTCCAATGATTTCTTTTGTAATATAAAGACCAAATGCTACCCTTGTAATAAATTGGAAAATTTATAGTGGTAATACCAGCTTTTGGAAAGGAGAACAGTAAAAAAATGGATGTGGACAAAATCAAGTGTCAATTCTTGCTGTTTTGCATTAATGTTCTATTGTTTCTCTTATGATGATATTAACTGACTTATATTTTTATTTTGTAGCTTGTACACTGAGGATGTTGGGATTATTTTCTCTTTCCAAAGCTTTTCCTTTGTATCAATGTTTGTGCTTGTCTCTATAGCTCTCAATTTGTATATTTGTTTGCATACTTTTCTAAATTATCTTCCTTCTTCCTTGATTC
Organism: Mandrillus leucophaeus; assembly: GCF_000951045.1. NCBI lineage: Eukaryota > Metazoa > Chordata > Mammalia > Primates > Cercopithecidae > Mandrillus > Mandrillus leucophaeus. The sequence continues at coordinate 424,529 of NW_012108008.1, read as the reverse complement.
TTTAAATGTGCAAACTTCACCTTCTATATTTACCTGATTTTTATTCATAGTAGACCATAAACTCAAATGATTAATAGCTAAATAATAATATATCAGGGTTTAAAAAATATATCTTTACTTCAAAAAGGTACAATTTTAAAAGTTATGTGTCTAACCCTTCATATACATGAGGTAGTTACCTAACAGCTTAGCTATTTAAAAAGCTAATTTTTGGCTCACAAAAACCTTTTTTTAGTTTACATGTTTTATCAGTCCATCTCATTCTTGTCTGCTGTGACCATTAAATATTGCAGAAGAATGCAACATCTAATGGTTTGACCACATTACAATTTTACTAAAGTTATTAGTACTTCATAGTTAGACAGCTATACATTCCCATTTATTTATTTCAGCCTTTGAGTTTGTGAGCCCATCAAATTTTCAACAATGGCTTAATTCAAGTCTCCAGGTTCTATGAAAGAGGGCAGGAAATCAAGTCAAAGATAAAGGAAAGATTGGCCATTGAAATAATCTTTGGAGGAACTGCTGATTCTTAAGACTGTTAATTGAGGTTAATAAATCAGATGGACATATTTTCAGAGTCTCGTACTCCACATCACTGAGCTAGACTGTAGTACTGAGACAGGCAACACTGAGGATCCAGGGAGTGGCAGAGGTGTGACAAGGAAGTACCCTTGCCAACAATTTGCTTCTTACTGTCTTGTCTCATGATTGCCATGTCAGGGATGGAGTGTCTCACCAGAGCTGAGGCAGACATTGTGTTGCTGGTGGATGGATCATGGAGCATCGGCCGGGCAAATTTTAGAACCGTGAGGAGCTTTATTTCTCGTATTGTGGAAGTCTTTGACATTGGCCCCAAAAGAGTACAAATTGGTAGGTTCTGACAACATTGGAGCCATTTAGACATTTTTATCTTGTTCTTTCACATGCACTAATGCCAGTGGTGTCATTTTAGCTCTTGCTCAGTATAGTGGGGATCCCAGAACAGAGTGGCAGTTAAATGCTCACAGAGACAAGAAGAGCTTGTTGCAAGCTGTGGCAAACTTACCATACAAAGGAGGCAATACTCTCACAGGTGAGTCTCTTTCAGCTTATGCTTCTGGTCAAGGTTTGTGGCTGAATGGTGATGTGACTGATTCTCTTTTAAAAATCCCACTAGGCATGGCTTTGAATTTCATTCGCCAACAGAGCTTCAGGACCCAAGCTGGCATGAGACCTCGAGCTCGAAAAATTGGTGTGCTCATTACTGATGGAAAATCACAAGATGATGTTGAGGCACCTTCAAAGAAACTCAAGGATGAGGGAGTGGAGCTGTTTGCTATTGGTATGCACTGAAAAGGACAGTGATGCCCCTGGGGTTACAAATGTGCTGAGGGTATTTTTTGTAGTTAAAAGTTGTATCTGAAGCATGAAAAGAAAAACATTTTTTTCTATCACATAATTTATCAAAATAATGTTCCAGGAAGTTAATTCATTTTTTTTTCTCCTTATATTGGGCCAAAACTACATGGTTTCTTAAAAGAAAATTAATAGATCAGGAAGAAAAATGTGCTATTAATAGGATTCAGAAAAACTCCTACTTGGTTTTCCACAGAACCATGTTTATTTTTGATATCCATTATTTTACATTCCAGAAAAGACACTGAAGAGACACTTTTTGGTGGGAAATTGGTGCTACATGCATCTGGAAGAAGCCAATTTAAAAGAGCTTTCAGTTTGTATTATCCTTTGTTTCTGTTTTATTACTGAGAAAAATAATATGTATATTTTAGTTAGCTAATTATTAAACCTTCATAGTTGACCGAAAGAAGCCATGAATTAAGAAAGCCGTAAATCATTTGCTTTGTTCCATTAATTTTTTTCTGAGAAGTGCTTTTAATTTGTATATATCCATTTTTGAAGGTATTAAAAATGCTGATGAAGTCGAATTAAAGATGATTGCAACTGATCCTGATGATACCCATGCATACAATGTGGCAGATTTTGAGTCACTCTCCAGGATAGTGGATGATCTCACCATTAATTTGTGTAACAGTGTCAAAGGTCCAGGTAAGTTTAGCCCAGAGTTTCTTGCCCTCAGCACTGCTGATATTTTGGGCCAAATAATTATTCTTTTGGGTGAAGGGGAGGGAACTATTTTGTGCATTATAAAATGTTTAGCAGTGTGAAGGGCCTCTGCAGGTTGGATGTCAGTAGCATCCCCTAAATTGTGGCAACTATAAAGATCTTCAGTTGTTGCCAAATGTCTGCTGCAGAAAAAAACTGTTCCCAGTTGAGAATCACTGCTTTAGTCCCAGATTTTTTTCCTGATTTGTTTCTCGTGATGGCACCTCAATGACTTCTAGTCTATTTGAGGATACATTTAGTTTATATCCCGCATACTTGCACCCTCCCCCACACAACATATATATATAAATTGGAAAGGGGTAGGAAGAGACGGAAAGAGAGATGCTTTCTTTTCTGGGATATACCTGTTGTCTTGTAAAGCATCTTCACTGCATTTAGTTGCTACATTGCTATTAGATGGTTGTTCCCAGACTCTTGGTTTCCTCAGTTTTGGTACCTTTTTTTGATTTCCTAATGTGAGCAGGAATAAAAGAGCAGTCTTTATATCTGATTTGCTTTGCCTCAATTCTAAATGATCAGATTTGAAACTTTACACTTATAATCCCTAAATATAAAGAGAAGCTACAATTTTACAGTTTAGACATTTAGAAATTATATAACTTCTTTTTACCAGTGAAGAAACTGAGATCTGGAGAAAAATTACTTAGTCTGGGTCAAATGTTTAAAGACGTTTTTAGGGGTATTTAAAAAAAGTAGGTATAGCTAAGGAATTAGGATATTGAGATAAAATTATAGAGCTGGATTTATACTAACAAAGGATGATGCATAATGATTACTCTCTGTGTAAATCATGGGACAAAACATGGTAATCACCAAATTTAAAGGTTTTTTTTAAAAAATACTGATAAAAATTATGGCTCTTATTATGTAAGAAAAATTTTATTTAAGTACATGTAGATTATGGTAAAATTGTCCTTCATTAATTTAATTTGGTTTTGGAAAAGTTGGAATAAGTTTAAGAAATAAAGTGATAGAAATGGTTCACTTGCTCTGGATGCTAGGGGTATGTTTATTTGAATGTTCCCTCTTGGGTTTCTTTCTCCTAACTTTTGCAGATTTTCTTTTTTGAATTTTGAACAACAGATTGACCTTTTCCCTGGAGAAATAGACCAGCCTGGCAGCCAGAATTTGTAGGCTTCTGGCTCTTGATTAGCTGAGAGAGTTGTAGTTTTATTCCATTGGACAGAACTTTGAGTGGGGATGAAAACATCCTTTATCTGTTTTGCTTTTTTTTTTTTTTTTTTTTTAAATGGACTATGTAATAGTTGCATTCATTCTAGTTTTCCAGACAGTAAAATTGCTTGATAATTTTGTAGGTTTGACTCTTACCCAAGTACAATAAAAGTGAAGATACTAAGAATGGAAAGGCTTTCCCCAGTTTTGGCTTGCACAAAAAGTAGAAAGAGTTTATATGAGAATGGTTTGCTATGCTTGTGGAGTTATTGAATTAATCCTTTTCTCTTCTAATTTTTATTTGGGCCGTTTTCCTGTTAGACATACTGAGCTTAATATTTCTATTTTCATCAGCATTTATTCAAGATACTGTTATGTATTAGTCATTTCACCTATGTCCACCCACAGGGAGTACAATCACAGGCGGTAGGATATTCCCAGATTGAAAAACACGTGTTTGTTTGCATTCTCTCCAGTGATACAGTTGTCAGTTTCCTTTATTATACAACTAGATCCTGTTAGAGAATAGAATGAATGAAAAATCAATTCTGTCCTCACAGAGCATAACCTTTAGTTAAGGAGAGAAGACATGAGTATATAGAAACAAAATGATAATGAGGGTAGGGAAGTTGTGTGGTGCCAATAGTGATAGGGACAATGGAGAAGCTAAATTGTCAGGACCTAAATTCTTATTTACTGATTATATGTACAAGGGTAGAGAGAGGAGAAACTATCAAAAGGTGATTCAGAGATCTCGTATTAGTCTGTTCTCATGCTGCTAATAAAGATGTACCCAAGACTGGGTAATTTATAAAGGAAAGAGGTTTGATTGACTCCCAATTCCATGTGGCCGGGGAGGCCTCACAATCATGGAAGAAGAACATGGGAGGTCTTACATGGTGGCAGGCAAGAGAGAGAATGAGAGCCAAGGGGAAGAGGAAACCCCTTATAAAAGCATTAGATCTCATGGGACATTCACTACCACTAGAGCAGTGTGGGGGAAACCACCCCCATGATCCAATTATCTCCCTCTGGGTCCCTCCCACAGCACTTGGGACTTATGGGAGCTACAATTCAAGATGAGATTCAAGTGGGGACACAGCCAGACCATATCGGGTCTTCAGTCTCAGTGACCTGTAAATTGGTAAAGTTTGTAAGAAACAGGAGGATCAGGTTTTAAGGAAAGACAACGAGCTCATGTTTTAATCTTCTAAGGATAAAAAACCTTTTAGTTACCTATGCATAGAGGTCTTACAGGTGATTTATTGTAGCTACTTAGTATGTGAAAAGAAGTATGTGAAAGCTTAGAATATGGAGCGTAATATTGTTTCAATGTAATTTCAAATATTGTCACCTTTCTACAATAATGAGAAAAGTGTATACCCTTTATTTCCATGTGTAGGTGATTTGGAAGCACCTTCTAACTTAGTTATTTCTGAGCGAACCCATCGTTCTTTTAGAGTGAGCTGGACACCACCTTCTGACAGTGTGGATCGATACAAGGTGGAATACTATCCAGTTTCTGGAGGGAAACGTCAAGAAGTGAGTAGGAACACCTACAGCGTCTTCCTTATGTTGAGATTGGGTCCTCCTCATTAGGGCTCTGAGAATAATGTTAGGTGAGGGGCAAGAGGGATGAAGAGGGGCCAGAAATGAGTCAAGAATAGTGCTTTCTATTCTTGACTTTGCTAGACAGGCACTTCCATCTGGCTTTAATTAAAGGGAAAGAGCTTTGCTTAAATTCTTACGGTTTTTAAGAACTGTAGAATATCACTATGTTTTTTTCATTAAAATTTAATTAGAAGATGCTTGATTTATTTTTGAATTTGTAGTAGAATCAGAGAGTTGGCAAGGAACATTAAAGATGATCTATTTTTACCCATTAATTTTACAAATAAAGAACAACTGGGAGAAAAATTATATGAATTGTCCAAGACCTCATTGTAATCTGATAGCTTCCAAATACAAAAGACAATGGCCTAATTAAAATATAGTTTCTAAGCTCACTGAAGTTAACTACTTTGTAAGTATTGTAGGAAAAAGGGAACTGATTATACATACGTTGTTGATCTGTTTAATTTTTCCCCCTAGTTTTATGTGAGTCGAATGGAAACCAGCACAGTGCTGAAAGATCTGAAGCCTGAAACTGAGTATGTTGTCAATGTGTATTCTGTGGTAGAAGATGAATATAGTGAGCCTCTGAAGGGCACAGAAAAAACCTGTAAGTCAGATTAGAAAATTGTTTCTCATTGCTTTCTTTCCCAAGATAAAGCATGATGGCCCATTTTTGCCTACCTTCCAAATAATTTCTTTATTCAGCATTCATTCTATAAATATTTACTGAGTGCTATCTTTGTGCAGGTGCCCAGAAAATGCTCAGTGGTTTTCTACTCCTACTGACTGCTCCTGCCATTGCGGAGCCCCACTGTGGAATAAATATTCTTTCCTTCTTCTTGCTTCTTGGTTGGGCTCTAGGGGGAAGAAGGAAAGCCATTTTTAAGAAGAAGGAGTAAGCATCACTCTCTAGAGCAAGAAATGACTTTATGTACTGCTCAAGTTTTAGATCCTTGTCTCTTCTCTTATATCCCTTTATATTAGACTATAGGAGGTGAGAAATAATGGATTTTATAACTGGCAGGATTAATATAATAATTTCTTAAAACTTTGAACTCAATCTTTGAATAAAAAATAATTGGAAGCAATATGGGTGTTATAGGGAGACTGTAAACTTTTTTCTCTGCTTCATGGGTATATCTTCAAGAAGCCTATAAATCTCTGGTGTTCCAGTTATTAATGTATAATGTTCTTATTTTACACTTATTTTTTGAAGAAATATAAAAAATAGTGTTGATTACATATATATAAAGTTCTGTGATTGAAGAATAGAAATAGTCAACTTAGTGATGTTCCAGTAAAAGAGAGTAATGTATCAGGAAGTTGGTATCCATTGTATAGACTCACTGGAATGTTATTTGAAGCCTGAACTTTAACACTTTTCCTCTATAAAATAGTGGTAACATGTAGTCTTGAATATGAAGTGCAATGAGCAATGCAAGTTGGATTTTTTTGGGGCAATGGGAAGGATTATATTAACTCTTGTTGATTTCTCACAGTAACCCACTGTCTAGTATATACAAATATCAATAATTGAGTAGGAAACAATGGTTAAAAATGAAAGTGGAATGAAAGGAACTAGACTGATGGTCTGCTTTTCTGTTTTGGAAGTGCCAGTGCCTGTAGTCAGCCTGAATATTTATGATGTTGGCCCTACCACCATGCATGTGCAGTGGCAGCCTGTGGGAGGAGCTACTGGCTACATCTTGTCATACAAACCTGTTAAGGACACAGAGCCAACAACACCCAAAGAGGTAAAAGATGTTTGTTTCTTTAACATTGGGTCTTCCCAAGACTTTATAGCTTTTTAGTGCCTATTATACTGCAGTTGCTTATGAACTCATTTATAACTTTACATACACAATGGAAAAATAGAAAAGTAGGTTTGTGGTCTGCAACACATTTTAGAAAACATTGGCGTGGACTGACCACAGTGACTGATGCCTATAATCTCAGCACTTTGGGAGGCTGAGGTGGGCGGATCACCTGAGGTCAGGAATTCAAGACTAGCCTGACTAATATGGTGAAACACCATCTCTACTGAAAATACAAAAATTAGTCGGGTGTGGTGGCATGCACTCAGGAGGCTGAGACAGGAGAATTGCTTGAACCTGGGAGGTGGAGGTTGCAGTGAGCTGAGAGTGAGCCATTGCACTCCAGCCTGGGTGACAGAGCGAGACTTTGTCTAAAAAAAAAAAAAAAAAAAGAAAAAGAAAGAAAAGAAAAAAAGGAAAAAATCATCGTGGAAAAGGAAATGTAATCTTATAAATGAAAAATACAAGCTGTATTATAATCTAGTACAAATAGACTTCAATTGACTATCCCAAAGATAAATGGAAAAGTTTGATTTGAACATCTTATTTCTGCCCTGCATATCCATGTGCAGATGCGTTTGGGGCCAACAGTGAACGACATGCAGCTGACTGACCTTGTTCCCAACACGGAGTATGCAGTCACAGTCCAGGCTGTCCTGCACGACCTCACTAGTGAACCCGTCACTGTTCGGGAAGTCACCTGTAAGCTATTGCTAGTTTTATTTCCCTTCTTATTGCTGTGAACGTAATGTTCATTAGAATTTATTTCATGTGATGCTAACAATAATTTGATACTTTATATATAAAGTTACAGAGTTATTACTTTTGGCAATCAAATTTGAGAATAAATATCTCAATTCTAGATTTATGGAGGCATCTCAAATTGACTCTAGGATGTGTATTTTTTTCACATTTAACATGCCTGAAATTAAGGTGTTTTACAATCAATGGTATCTTACTATTATTGCTCTTGACTAGGTGCCAGTTAGGATGTACAATGTAAGACAATGGTGTATCTTATGAATGATGTTGTCCTAGATCCATGAAATATGACACATAGCATTGATGAGAATGGGAATGTTGAGTGAGTGTTATTTTGGAGGAAGACATCGGGTTTAATACCAAGGTGCTCCAAGTTCTTGTTGATGTAGAAACTCTATGGCACATATGAATAAGTCTGTTTCCGTTAAGTGAATTATTCTATTTACCCAATGCAAAGACATATTGATCCCCTATTATATGCCAGTCACTGGGCTGGATGTTGGGAATGCCATTATGAAATAATACAATGCAGCATAGACCATATGGACTCCTTCCTGATTTGCATTTCTCTTGTGTGTGTTGGTCAGCCTTTTGTGTACTTCTGTCTTGTTTCACTAAGCATTTAGGTGCTGTTTTCTTGAAGAGTGATAATGATTACACTTAGGCTTCTTGCCTTACCCAGCTGGTATTTTGCTTCATGCCTGGGGAGATTGACATGCTGGGATAGATAAGTTGGCTTAAATTTAATGAGTCTTGGCGCACACTTCTGAGAAAATGAAGAGTTTTGAAGGAACTTCAAGGAGGAAAAAGGGACTAAGGAAACAGAGCATGATGGGGCAGAGAAGAGAAAGATCCTCTACAGGATGGGTCATTGTAAATTAATTGACAACAAACAAATACTTATTAATCCTCCTTTATATGTTAGATCCTGTCTGGGGCTGGTGGTTTTGTGAAAATGGGATAGTGGCAGACGGAAGGAATGGGGAGTCAGCCAGGGATAGACGCATGTTCTGAAAGTGCTGAGAGAGGAGACCCAAAGTCACAGTGAGATTAAAAACAAATATGGTCACAAACTTGGGTGTGGTGCTGCATTGGATTGGAACAGTAGTGGAAGGGAGGGCAGAGAGAGATGCACAAGACAAAAACGTTGAAGAGATGGAGGCGCAGAAATGTGGAAGTGGAGCTAGAGAGTTAGGAAGACAGACGTAGAGTCAGAGTGAGAGCCAGAAAGTCTCTACAAGTTAAACTAGTCAAATGGGCAGCTGGAAAGAGCAAAATACATCTCATATTACCAGAGAAAATCTCCTCATTCCTTATTCTCCTTCCCCCTTTTTAAATAGAAAGTTATGTTAGATTTGGTAAGCATTTATCATTTGGATTTTCTTCTAACAATTTAGGTGTCTGGGTTTTCATATAAGCTTATTGGATGCTTAATGTTGGCTCATCTTCATTCTTCACTCTGTAACTTTTTTTTCTGTCACATTCTTAAGGGTGCATAACTATTGATTTAGTTTTCTGTCTTAATTGAGTTAAATATCTGAAAAAGAAACATGAGCTGTATATTTATGATGAATTATGATTTATTATGGGATTGAGCAGCAAGAGATTGTTTAAATAGTGTGGAAGAAGAGTAATATATAATTACTCTTATAATAACCTTGTGATAACAGAAAATTAAATATATTCTATTTTTGGAAAACCTTCTTAAGAAGAATTCAGTCTATCTGTTAGAATCCTGGTACTTTTATCATCATAGCTATTTGTTTCAGTTATTTTGCCAAACACCTTTAAATTTTCCCAAACAACTTCTTGAAAGCTTATGTGGATGCTTTAGAGCTTTGTGGTTGAGAAGTACATCTGGATTTAATATCTCGTGCCTCTCTAGTGCCTTTACCCAGACCACAGGATCTGAAACTCAGAGATGTGACTCACAGCACTATGAATGTCTTTTGGGAACCTGTGCCTGGAAAAGTGCGTAAATATATTGTTCGATACAAAACACCAGAAGAGGATGTCAAAGAGGTAGGTTGAAGATGATAGTAGATATGACAATATTTGTTTTCCTAGTAGGTTTTAAAAAAGAGCTTTATCAAGTATGGATGATAGCATGTTTTGAATACTTGTCACTTTGTTAGCACAGTGTTGAAAACTTGTGATATTAATAAAGCAGTTTTTGAAAATCAATAATATATTGGACTGTCTTGTCAAAACAGAAATGTTTTGCTGTGTGATATTAATCTCAAAAACATCATCCCTTGGTAGATACAAAGTTATCAAATCTAAATGGTATTTCCTCCTCATCCAGATTCCTTATATGGCTCCCTATTCTAAGAATTACTAGAAAATGTCACAATGTTTCTAAAAATAAGAGGTAGCAAGAGGATGCAGCAATGAAGAGGAGGAGTTTGTCAGATAACAGGAAGATAGGACACTAGAGAAGGGAGGAGTATACACAGAGACACAGAGAAAGGAGGAGTATATTGTTAGAGGGGTGTCCTTTTGGGAGTATTCTTTTGGGAGTTCCATGATGACTGGATTCAAAGTTACGCAAATTAGAAGGGCTTCACGAACCAGCAAAACTTGTGTGTGCTTGAGGGAGTGTTAATGTCAGAATCTCAGAGGCATTTTTGGAACATAGGAGTCATTTCTCTAAGCATTCAGTTACTGGTTCTGCTGGTCATGTGTGGATTATACAAAAGCTACTTTATACAGGTGCACACATTTATTTCATTCTGCATTTTCATTTAAAAGGGGTACAGTGGCAAGTGGATCTCACAAGGTTCTGTGCATAGCAAATGAAATAATGCAGTGCATAAGAGACCACTGCTGAAACAAATAATGCAGTGATATAAAGGGAAACAGGTGGAAAAATGGTTAGGTTGTTTGAATACATAGGCAGTCATTATTTCCTAGACAATCATGTGCAGTATGGTCTAGTACATACATTTTTTTTTTTCAGTTTGGAAATATTTAAACTGTGTCCAGTTTCTGGATTCTCATGTAAATTGGAAAACACTACTCTTTTCTGATCACAGATTTTATATTCTTATGCTGACAGGTACATAAACAACAGAGAGATATCAAAAGTAAACCTTTTTTAAAAGTAGTTCCACTGCTCTGTTACTGTTATAGGTAGAGGTGGACAGATCAGAGACCAGCACTTCCCTCAAAGACCTCTTCTCACAGACCCTGTACACAGTCAGCGTTTCTGCAGTACATGATGAGGGGGAGTCTCCTCCAGTGACTGCTCAAGAAACTACTCGTGAGTTGTGCTCCTGCTCCATTGATAATGGGAAATAACACTTTACATGCATGTGTAACTCAATTTACTGGGTTATTTTGTTTCTTAATGCTACTACCTTTGCTGACATTTAATAATACTTGGATTCATAGATTGTTTTTCACTTACTTTCTTTGGAACAAGGTGTCCCATCTTCTATCTTTGCATCCATTCCTTTTATGATACTTTCCATCAGCCACTGTCATTAATTTATCTTCGAACTACAACTACTTGATGTGCACCTGTGTATGTGTGTGCATGTATGTGTAGTGGGGTGGGCAAGTTTTCTTGACATATGTTGCACATTTGCTTTGGAAAAGATGCTTTATTTATAAAAATTTTTGGAGTATCTTACTATACGTGAAGTGTTATCAAGGGTAACAAAATATAAGCGTCTTTGCCCTCACTGGTTCATGATTTAGTTGTGGAGATAAGAAAAAAATTAATTGAGAATACATGAGATCATGTAAAGAAGATCAGGTGGCACTGAGATTGTGTGCTGTCAGATTTCAGAGGAAGGGGTGACTGCACTGTGAGTGGAGTGCAGGGGGAGACAGGCAGCCTGCCCAGATCCTGCTTCCTGCAGCTCCTGGAGATGTCCGTTCCTCTCCCTCCTGTGGTGTCTCCATAGTATTTAATGCAATCATTATTGCCTGTTGGTCTTTTGCTATGGATTCTACTTCCCCCTTGCTCTCTCCTAATGAAGGAAGAGACATTTTGCTCAACTTTGTATCTCCAGTGCCTGGCACATAATAACTTAATCCAGTGCTCAGCCCATTACATAATGCAAATAGCAGTAAAGAAACATTAAGGCCTAGAGCCAGCAGTGTTCCAAACAAAAATAATGGGAGCTGTATATGTAGTTTTAAATTTTCTGGTGTCCACATTAAATAAGGCAAAAATAGATGGATGAAATTAATTTTGATAATGTTTTATTTAACCCAGTAGATCCAAATATATCCATTATAATTTCATTAGCTATAATTATATGGTACAATAATTATTAACGAGGCATTTTACCTTTTTTCTGTAACAGGTCTTCAAAATCCAGTGTGTATTTTACACTTAGAGCACATCTCAATTCAGACTAGCCACATTTTAAGTGCTCAATAGCCAACTACATGTAGGTAGTGGTTTCCATAGTGGACAGCACAGGTCTGGAGAATTTAAGCAACTTGCCCGGCCACATCCTGTAATCTATTGATGGGACTGATACTATAGTCTGGAACCTTTTCCTCCTTTCCAGAAAATTCCTCACTAAAGGCTCAATAGCATGGTTTTTAGTGCCTAGCTGCCTATA
>NW_012108008.1:378214-412174 GCF_000951045.1 Mandrillus leucophaeus | reverse complement strand
GGTTTCACCGTGTTAGCCAGGATGGTCTCGATCTCCTGACCTCGTGATCTGCCTGCCTCAGCCTCCCAAAGTGCTGGGATTACAGGCTTGAGCCACTGCGCCTGACCATAACCTGCTTCTTAACTTCAGACATATCTACTTCTCCCTTTTTGACTCTGCTATTTTCTTACCATTTTAGATCTCTTAGCAATTTCATTTGTTTTCTTGGCTTAAGATCTTACCTGGTAAGGGTCATAGCTGGAGCTGAGAATTGATGCATATGCATCAGTAGACTGACAGCTTTGCATAAAAGTAACATAACAGGTGTAGTGAACAGAAAAGGAAGTCAGGAAGAAAGGCTAGTGAGACAGGTAATTTAGTATAGTAGATTAATATTTTTAATATATATTTTCAAACCTTAAGATTTCCAAATAATTTTCAGATACGTTTAAAGTACATTCTTAATAGCTGCTTTGTTTTGCAGTTGTGCTGGTGGAAATAGTACCACTCTCTTTATCTCAATGGGCCTTTTCATTGTAATTATTAGAACAAATTTTTAATGGCTCTGTGTTTTGTGTAATTAGCTTTGATTACCAAATAAAGAGAGAAATAAGTGACAATGAAAGCTCAGGAATGGTGGCAGACATAAAAAATGCTTGTGCTGCAAAACAGCCAGAGGACCTGGTCAATGGAGGGGCTGTGAAAGGGGATTTCAGCAGTCATTTGGGTCTCCAGGTGTTCAGTTGTCTGAACAGGGTCAGCATGTTCTGTTTTATATCATGTTTAAGGTTGGTGATCTATAGGAAGAAGCTACGTGTGTGTATTACCTGGATTGTAACATGCTCAGAGTTCCTTTCCTGTGACAATACTCCTAGATTGGAATTCACTGTATGTGTAGCAGTATGTATGTATGTTCTAATCAATTGTCAGAGTGCAATACTTTAGTGTTGTTTACAGCTAGACAGACATTCTCATTTTTAAACTGCAGTGGTATGTGTGGTTTTTAAAAATAAAAATGGAACTATTTCCTTTGGGTATCAGAACAACAAATTATGAACAATAAATGAATGAATATTTCCTTGAGAATCATCTTTAATGTATAATATGTTAGCATACCTAGTTTATGACATTCTTAGTTAAGAAGGACTTCTTAACCTGGAGTCTATGTATGTCTCTGGGGTTATTGATAGACTGGAGAAGGTCCATTAACTCTGATATGTAGGCCGAGTTTGTGCTTTGTGTATTGTGTATTGCTGTGTAAAAGAGTCCATGGTGTTGATTTGATTCTTAAAAAGTTGGAGAAAGGTACTAAATGGTATCTTAAAAAAATCATCATTTAAATAGAATATCCTTAATAACGTATTATATCCACAGAATGCTTGCAGTTTTCAGAACTCTAGGAATTGGTAAAATAATTGGTTCTAAGCAATGTATTCAATCAGTTTTCAGATGTCCATTAATATAAAACAAGGAAGTTTTATTATATTAAATTGCATTTGTAGCTGACATTCAAAAACTTAGTCTGCTTGCCTTTTCTCATGATAGGACCTGTGCCAGCCCCAACAAACCTAAGGATTACTGAAGTAACATCAGAGGGTTTCAGAGGGACCTGGGATCATGGAGCTTCAGATGTGTCTCTCTACAGAATAACTTGGGCACCTTTTGGAAGCTCAGATAAGATGGAGGTAGTTAACTCTCTTTATCTTTCTCTTTGTCTTTCATGTCCCATTTAATTTGTAAGGAAGCTTACTTTAAAGAGGTATTACTTTTGTTGTCAATAAGCATTTATTGACATTTGAGCTCATGACATGCATCAGAGCAGGAGGAACATCTGGCTAAATAATGCAAACAAACTGACATTGAGTGTGTATGATGTAAGTGGAGACTTATTTTTGCGTGGATATGTTTTTGTCCTCTTTCTCCAAGACCATCTTAAATGGAGATGAAAATAGTTTGATGTTCGAAAACCTGAATCCCAACACCGTCTATGAAGTTTCCATTACTGCCATCTATCCTGATGAGTCAGAAAGTGATGACCTGATTGGCAGTGAGCGCACATGTAGGTGTTTAGCTTTCAAATAGGACATTGATATTTTAAAGTTAATTTTTAAAAAATAGGGCTACAGCTATATTAGTAATGTGTCCCCAAATTCTGTTTTCTTTTAGTGCCTATCTTAACAACACAAGGTAAGAATTTAATTTGCTGAATTGTTTGAATGAACAAATAATGAATGAATGTATGAATGAAAAGTACCATAAAATACATTATAAATAGGTTATCTGCTTTTAAATCCTAAGATGTTCATTGAGAACTCTTTTAAGTAGGCTTTTCTTGAAAAACTTTGCTTTGCTACTACTTGTTTTGGAGTGTATTGATCAGCTTGGGGTGCCATCACAAAAGATTAGACTGGATGGCATAAATAACAGAAATTTATATTCTCACAATTCTGGAGGCTGAGAAGTCCAAGACCAAGGTGCTATTCAATTCGTTTCTGGATGATGGCTTTCCTCCCGGCTTATAGCTAGCCAGCCCTTTCTCAGTCTCTCTCACTTTCTCAGTCTCTCACATGGTGGAGAGAGAGAGAATAAGCTCTCTCATGTCTCTTCTTACACAGACTAATCCCATTATGGCAGCCCCACCCTCATGACCTAATCTAACCCTAATTATCACCCAAGGGCCCCATCTTTAAATACCATCATATTGGAAGTTGGAACTTCTACATGTCATGTTTGTGGGGACAGAAACAAAATGAAAGTCCATACTAAGGAGTCATTTAAGAATCAATAACCGTTTTTATTAGGGGGTCAAATTTAATTATAAACCCAGAGGCATAGAATTCTCTGGTTGCCTTGGGAGCTGTATATATTTTAGGGGGAGGCATTGTTCTGTCTGCTTACTTTGTTTTTCAACAACCTTCTTTCAGCTCCCAAAAGTGGCCCACGAAACCTTCAAGTGTACAATGCAACATCTAACAGCTTGACTGTTAAGTGGGATCCTGCTAGTGGTCGTGTGCAGAAATATAGGATCACTTATCAGCCTTCCACAGGGGAAGGCAATGAGCAAACGGTAATTTTTAAATAAAAATTATAACTTGGATAAATTCTACCCATTTCTTTTCAAACTCTTTTTCCCCCTCAGTGTTTAGTTAGTCATACTTACCTTTTAAGGGATATTAAGATTTATTGCATTGGATGGATCATCTGACTCTTTAGCTGGCACTCCACGTGGAGTGCCATCATGGAGACTCAATGGATGTTCTCATGAGAGATGATAGTTGCTCTTCCTCATAGCCCCAAAGCATGAGGCATGTGCCTCAATGCATCCATAGTTCCTTTAAAAACTATTAGTGCTAGATTATCCACGAAGATATCCAGATAGTTTTTGTATCTGTGTCGACCTTCCATTCCTCTCTCTAACTTAATCAAGTGCTGAAAGTTTGCTAAACTTACCTATAATGTTTAGTTTCTATTTATCTGATTTTTTCCCTGTTTTTTTTTGCATGTCATAGGCTATCTTCTAGATCTGGTGTTTCTAGGTATGGAAGCCTGTTAACCTAATTTACACTGTTTTTCATTTTTCTGTTATCCAAATGGAGGTCCCCAAGAAAGATGATAGGACTGTAAACTCAGTCTTCATCCTCTTTCTCTTCCGAGTCTTTCATTATTTAATAGAACCTTTTTCCATTTTACCTCCCTTACTTTAGTTCTGTGGTTTGGGGCTTTCTACAACTTTGCCTTTTGTAAACTATATAATTAGAACTGCATGTATTATCCTAGGTCAGGAAGCCCCATGATTTTTACATAGGTATGATTATGTTTTCTGATTTATTTCAAAATAAATCTCCAGTTTTGATGAGGTACAGAGTTTTATTGACTTTTTTGGCTATAATATTTTTATATATAGCCTTAGAGACACATGTGTTATTAACCTTTAATCATCTGACTTGCCAAGCTCAAGCAAATGGGTCATATCTCTTATCAGTTTAGAGGTATTAGCCAAGGTAGAGGTTGGCATTAATCTAAGGTTTGTGGTTAAAGATCTCTGATAGTACCCAGTTAGTAAGCTTAGCCGAATCAGAAACCTTCCCATCTCTAGTGTGACTTTGAGTTGGTCTTTTGAGGCTTTTATAGCTCCAGTCTTAGGTAGTATGATGCATTTGAACTGAGTATTTGTTTGTTTTAGGTAAATAGATTATCATTAATAAACTTAATATCAACTGTAATCAATAGATTTTTATATGAAAATAAGATAAGACAAATTAGATGGACTGATATATTAATTTCAGAAACGGAACTTCTTTTTTTTCTAAGGCATGCCAGATTTTGGTAAAACTACAAGTCAGGAGAAGTTTGTTCTTAGCATTTCCTATCTTGGGAACATTGATGTTCCAGCTGCTTCTCCTGAGTCTCTTTTACTGTCTTCCAGCTGTTTGTTATCATAAAGAGTCTCATTAACTTATCCTCTGGAAAGTATGAAACCCTTAAGCTTTGTTAGTCTTTGGGGTACTTGGATTTTAATGCTAGTCCATGAAATCATGACAATGATGAATAACTGATGCTAGAATTATTTTGGGGAGCTGGATGGGAGAGGTAGGTAGATGCCCCTCTGCTTACTCATAAGGGCAGTTCTCCTAAGTAGGCTTTCAGATTTGTTATGCATCAGGTTTTTATCAAAATGGCTTATACTGTTATTGATACTTTTCTCTCATAACCTCAAATATGAAATTTGTTAAAATTAGCCATGGTAGTTCAGTTTGTCCATATTGAGGATGATGACCGTGATTCACTGGGTTTTTCTCTGGAATTCAGACTACTTGAGTGGATGGGTGCTAAGTTGGAAACATCTGGTTTCTTCTAGCACATCCAGTCATCTACATGTGCACTCATTTTGGGCAGTGTGCCATTTTCATGCGATTTTAATTAGTATGACATAAACATCTGAATTCGGTAGACTGTTAATAAATTGTACAAATTTTCTTTCAACAAGATAGCTAGATGGCCTTAAGTAACGAATAAAAACTTCGAGCTTCATAATTAGAGTAAATTGAAAAGCTTCATACCACAGGGCTGGTATGATGGAGACAACTGGAAACCCCTGATCGAGTGTGGCCTGGCAAAAGGTCTGGTCATGTTGTTAACACAACTAAGGCTGTTAGAGTGACAGTGTTCTTGGGGGAAACACCAAGAGCTTTATACTGTATGCTGAATCATTTTAATGTGTTTGTAAAGCAAATAAAAACATCTGTTAAAAAAGTAAGAATAATATTAAGTGGTGTGGAGCCTCTAAAATTATGCAATTCTTTGGTATCTTAAAGTCTCTTTGTAGCTCATTTATGATTAATGCCTTTTTTTTTTTTTTTTGAAGTTCTGTGAAATGTGTTTTGGATGAAATTTTGCAGTGCTGGTGGCTAGCAAGTTGAAATATCTTTTTGGGGTCACCAGTTTAAAGCTTGGAATTCTTTTTATGATTTGAGGTGCATATTTTACATTTAAAATTATACCATAAGATGTATTTTAAACCTTTGCTGTGGTTCGTAATTCTAGAACTGGACAAGGGTCTCAAACAGCTTCCCTGTAGAAAGAGCTTTTTCTAACAGATTAGTGAGATGGAGAGAGCAAGGCTAACACTTACCAAGAATCTTTTTACTCAAGACCACAATAGGAGGACGGCAGAACAGTGTGGTCCTGCAGAAACTGAAGCCAGACACTCCTTACACTATCACCGTATCCTCTCTGTATCCTGATGGTGAAGGAGGTCGGATGACGGGAAGAGGCAAGACCAGTAAGTGAAACCTGAGTTCCTATAGCTTCTTTAATAGCTACTATTAGAATGGAATCATCTCTTTATCTGGAAACACTGGGGTGACACAAAGTTTTACTAATATTTACAAATTCATGTACAAAGAATATTAATAGTTTATTTATTTATTTTTTTTGAGATGGAGTCTCGCTGTGTTGCCCAGGCTGGAGTGCAGTGGCATGATCTTGGCTAACTGCAACCTCCGCCTCCCGGGTTCAAGCGATTCTCCTGTCTCAGGCTCCCGAATAGCTGGGATTACAGGCGCCCACCACCACACCTGGCTAATTTTTTATATTTTTGATAGAGATGGAGTTTCACCATGTTGGTCAAGCTGGTCTCGAACTCCTGACCTCAAGTGATCTGCCTGCCCCGGCCTCCCAAAGTGCTGGGATTACAGGCATGAGCCACTGTGCCTGGCCATATTAATAGTTTTTAACATCCTTGCTTGGAATTATTTGTCTCTATTTGTGGAGAAAGATGTTACTTTCTAGGATAGAAAGGTGCTCTAAGACAAAAATGTCATGTGGATAGATGAGACATATGCATCAGACTGACACAGACACAGTATGTGTCATTTATTCACCACTTCAACAAATGTTTGTGTGGTGCCTGCTATGTTCTAGGGTGCCTGGGAGATACCAGTGAATCTGTGTTTCATGTGTACTTGATTGTTAGCACTATACTGTCATGGGATTTCTGTGCATTTCAGAACCTCTAAACACTGTAAGGAACCTAAGAGTGTATGACCCTTCTACCAGCACCTTGAATGTCCGCTGGGACCATGCAGAGGGAAATCCTCGTCAGTACAAGCTCTTCTATGCACCAGCAGCAGATGGTCCAGAGGAACTGGTAATTATTTCTTGTAGTAAAAAATGCTAATTTGTTTAAATGGTAGCTGAGTGATTTAAAAGTGGAACTGAAGGAGTTAACCAGTTTACTTTAGAGTGAAGAATTTCATATTCATTTAATAAGACTTGATAGAGGGTAAATAGTTGATGCCTCAGAGCCTGGGTAACAGGGATTGGGGCCAGGATTCTTCCGCCTGGTCAGGGGAAGAAGTAGCCATTCTGGGAAGTTCTAAATGGGGAGTATTGGGTGGTTGGAGGGGTATAGGGAAATATGTAACCTCTTGTAACAGGTCACGTGGGGGCACATTATTACATCCTAATATTACAGAACCTGCTTCTTGACTTGGTCTTGAGTTGGTATTGTATTATTTGAATTATTATTTCTTTCACAGATTTTTCAAGTCAGTGCTTTATGTTTTATTAAAATATTTAGGTTCCAATCCCCGGGAATACCAATTATGCCATTCTTAGGAATCTCCAGCCAGATACTTCGTACACTGTGACGGTAGTTCCCGTTTATACTGAAGGTGATGGGGGACGCACATCAGATACTGGAAGGACATGTAAGTAATAAGGCCAAAAAATTAATTTTTCATCATAAATGTTGCTTTTCATTATAAAGGCCATAAAGGCCCATTAAAGAGGATAAGGAAAATTTGGTGTGATAGAATTAAAAACATAAAAATTAGCCATAGTTTACCTTCCTAACACCAAATGTTAACATTTTGTGAAATAACAAATCTATAATAGCATCTTCTTTTGAAATGATAATTTTAGGAATTGTAAAAGTGCATATAATCATCAGTATACTACTTTGCTTAATCTCTTTCATTGACAAAAATTCATAGAGCTTTGCTTTATGCTTTATAAATTGTTGTGAAGGACTGTTTATAATTGGCTTTCATAGTGCAAATTGTTGAAATCTGTTCGGCACATTACTTAATTTCATATGTCTTTGGTTTGTTTGTTGAAGTGCTTTTTTGATCTTAAAATCTGTATGCTTTCATTTAGAAAGCCATTTATAGTGGTTTTACTTTTTTTTTTTTTTTTTAGTATTGCTTAAAGGCTTTTGTGCAGATTTAGAAATACTTCTTTGGCTTTAAAAATATACTTGCTGATGGTTAAAAGGAACCAAGCATGGATGTCTTCTTTTGGTAAAAGATTAGTGGTCTAGGAAGATGATGTTATTGGTTAAATTAGAGTTTGGAATTAGTACATCAATTTAATTGGTAGGCTTTTCTAAGTTCCTATTGGGGCACTTAATTGAGAACTGGGTATATCTTATTTTTCTCTCCTTTTACCTTTTCTGTTAATCACAAAGATATTGAGTAGCAATTGTTAAATGAAGAAGTAATGAATGGTTGTAACTAGCTGACCGAATCAGATGAGCTTAATGGCCGTTGTCAGATTTTACTTAGAAGGCAGACTCTTAAAAAATGTCTCTTCTTTCTCTCTCCATTACCTATATTGGAAAACTGAAACTACTTTTCCTATTTCTTTTCTCTATCCCATAATCCCTTATGGCCAATCCAGTTCCACCACTTTTATTAACTTGTTTTTAATTGAATACAATGTTGCTTCCTTATAGACAAAGGCCATGCTTGCTAACTTTAACTAAATTTGGATTTGGAGAGTTTTAATCTGCCTTTGTGTGTAGGTAATTAGAAATATAAAGAAGATAGCATTTTGTCCTGTTACAGAATGTAGGTTCTGGAAAAGTGATACAAAAACTTGAGATAAATAAACAGACGTAAGAAATAGATGTTGGCCTTCATTTCCTCAGTGATGAGAGGACTGGCAAGAAATGTCCAAGTATACAATCCTACACCTAACAGCCTCGATGTTCGCTGGGACCCTGCACCAGGACCTGTGCTGCAGTATCGCGTTGTGTATTCCCCTGTGGATGGCACAAGACCCTCAGAATCTGTAAGTAATTTTGTCATGGAAACTGCATTTCCTGATGAATGTAGTCACATGTTTGTGTCATGTTTGATAACCTGGGAGAACACAAACCACAAACATGCCGGTGTATAATACTTAAATTATTGTTTTTGATGACTTGAGGTAGGTGTATTAATTATAGGATTAGTAAGAATAAAAAGAATTTTGGGAAAATGTGAATTAGTTGGATAGGTTAAAAACCCAGTAATAAATGTAAATAATTGCTAGACCTTGTCAATATGTCTTTGTTATGAAAATATTTTAAAATTTATCTTCACTAGTTCTTACAAATTGCCCAATCTATCTTTAATTCATAACATTATTCAGTTTTGTAAGTAGGCTAACAATTTAGAAATCAGAAATTGCTAATTTCAATAAGCATAGTATCAGAATACCTATGGGAAAGTAAATGTATAAACTAATTTAACTTATAAGTCTTTGCAAAAATAAGCAATGTTGATGAAGATAAACAAATGATAAATAATATATGCATTTGATAAGAACATTGATTTTCATGTCCATGTATGGTAGAACATATTAAGACAACTTAACCTGTATGCATTGCAGGGAGTCTCTATTTCAACACAAAATCTCCCCCACCACAAGTAAGAGTCCCCATTCTTGTGTGTATTTAACATGCAGGATGTTTTTTGAGGAAATATCATGAGCCTTGCATGTTATATTTGAGAATCTTTATAATAAATATAAATGGAGGTAACTGAAGCTACTAAGGGTCAAGGATGAGGTCACTTTTTTTGGAAAGGGAATTTCTGAGGACAAATTTTGTTTAGTGATATGGTCTGGGTGGATCTCGTGGAGAAGCACAGTTGGCTTCTGATGTGGCTGGGCTCAACATTTTATTATAAATACTATTGTGATGACTAACTGAAGACTTGGTAAGCATTTGAGTTGTCAGGCAGAATTTGGCATTTCCTCCCCTGCAGATAGTGGTGCCAGGAAACACACGCATGGTGCATCTGGAGCGGCTGATTCCGGACACACTCTATTCCGTGAACCTTGTGGCTCTATACTCAGATGGAGAGGGAAATCCCAGCCCTGCCCAGGGCCGAACGCGTGAGGCAGAAATCCTTTCTCCATTCCATTCCATTCCCTTGTACCTGGATAGGCAGGGCTTCTCTGATTGAGTGACGGGTGGGAGCGGGGTGGTGAGAGATGGGTGCTTTCTGCCTGGGATCCCCTACCTTCACATTCCAGGCGAAAACACTGGGTCCGTGACTGTTGTTTGTGTGACGTGAACTTCATCTGTTCGTGTTCTCATTTGGGACATGAGTTAAGGAGGGGTTTTTCCCCTTTTTCTCCTCTTCTACCCTGCATCTTCCTTTTTTCCCTCTTTCTAGTCTGCAGTGAGTCTTCTTACCAAATGGGGACTTTGGAAATGTGAGGGTTTAGTCGTTATATTTTATCGAATAGACATGGTTATAGTGGTTAAAATAATTCTCCTTTTTCCTAGTGTACCTTTCTTTTTTTTTTTTTTTTTTTTTTTTTTTTTTTTTTTTTTTTTGAGACGGAGCCTGTATCTGTCGCCCAGGCTGGAGTGCAGTGGTGCGATCTCGACTCACTGCAACCTCCGCCTCCCGGGTTCACTCCATTCTCCTGCCAAGTAGCTGGGACTACAGGCACCTGCCACAAAGCCCGGCTGATTTTTTGTGTTTTTGGTAGAGACGGGGTTTCACCGGGTTAGCCAGGATGGTCTCAATCTCCTGATCTCGTGATCCACCCGCCTCATCCTCCAAAAGTGCTGGGATTACAGGCGTGAGCCACTGCGCCTGGCCTAGTCTACCTTTCAAAGCTAGCTCTAGGTCACTGAAAGTTCAGCATGTAACCATAGCTCTGAAATACACTGTTTATGATTTCACGTTAAAACCATAAATGTGTATTTTATTATATGGGAGGAGTGAATGGTGAATGAAACACATGCAAGCAACCTCCTTAATCTGGCCTAGGTAATGCTCACAGGCAGACAACAAACTCTATTGTATTTTATTTATTTAGTACCACGGAGTGGACCAAGGAACCTGAGAGTGTTTGGTGAAACAACCAATAGCCTTTCGGTAGCCTGGGATCATGCTGATGGGCCAGTTCAGCAGTACAGGATCATCTATTCTCCCACTGTTGGTGATCCAATTGATGAATATGTAAGTCTAATACTCATTTATTGGCACATTTTATCATCTTAGCTGAATGGACGGTGAAGTTAAACTTCTTTAGAGGTATGCTGTGAGTACAGTTGAGTCCTTGGTAGTCACACTTTATGATTTTTCTCTGACATGACTTTGGGATCACTCAAAGGTGCTTAGTCTTTCTGGCCTCCCATACCACAGAGAAGCACTGTCTTTGGGTTCATTTTTATTCTAAAGATAGATAGGAAAACTATCTTATCGCATGATTAACTGAACATTTCTAACCACCTAATGACACCACAGGAACCAAGTTTAGTGAAATATGATACCTATCATTCTGGAATGTCTAAGTTAATATTCAAATAGTGTATTTATCCAAATCTTACCCTTTTCTCAAATCTAATTCCTCTACAAGGTCTCCCTTAAATATTCCAGTGTTAATTGATCTCTCTTTTCTTTAAGCTTAACATTTTGTGGTACACATTAGTTTTGTAATATACATACTCTCCTATTAGCTTCAAACTTTTTGAGTGTCATAGTTTGTCTTTCCAGAACCAGATTCAAGTTTCTGGCAGCTTCCTCACAGCCCTCACTATGCACATCTATTTGTTATGAGTGGAAAAATGGAAAAACTACTTTATTTGAAATTTAGTGATTAATTGCTGCGATACGCTTGCAGAATATTGCACAAGATGTTGATTGTAAATTAGGTCTGTGGTTTGCCATCTTTTTACCACATAGATTGTCTTAGATAATTTTCCTTCCCTGAGCTCCATGTGATGAAATATTTCATCTACTGGAACTTGATATAGTAACCTTTAATTCAAGTCTCTACTTTTATTAATAAGAAACACATGTAACTACCATTTATAGTTTCTGATCAAAATGTGATAAACAGTACTACTATAGTTAGTTTGCCAAAGCAGAGAAACTCATGGTTAGTGTTTGTGCAACCTTGCCATGGGCAAATAAGTAATTTCCCTTTACTTTCTGAAAACATTAAGAATACAATTTATCATTTGTAGTTATAGGACTCCAGGCCAGGATTCACTGGCATACCTTATCCATGTTGTTTGTAGAAACAAAACATAGGCTTAGAAAGATTGAGATGTCTGGTTCATTTCTTCTTTGAAGAGGTAGTTGAATGTATTCCCATCTTTTTCAGCTAACTAGTATCAGCCAAACTGATATTTTTGAGGCCAGAAACTTTGTCAATTTTTGCTCACCAGTGGATTCTCAGTAGCTAATACCTGTCCCACTGTGCCTGGCCCGCAGTGGGTACTGGGTACATATTTATACATGAAAGCAGAACATGTGATGATGAGATCTGAAGGAAACAAACTTACTACTGAGTGCTGGAGTACTCAGTAAGGTGTTCTGAAATGCTGTACATGGCATTGCTTTTAATACAGTTTTCTTCAGAGATGTTAAGTCACATGGCTGTTAAGTGGCTGATCTGGGGTTTGAACCCAGATCTGTCTGACTCTAAAACCACTCTCCTATGCTGCAGAGAAGAAGTGAAGATAGTTTTTCTTGTCATGAGCATTGTGCAGCAAAAATAAAATGTGAAAAAAAACTACTATTACTGTTTATGGAAATACATAAAACAATATTGTCTTTTGATCTGGAAGTCTTCTAGATGGTAGTACATTTATAATTTAACTTCCTTTATAGACCACAGTCCCAGGCAGAAGAAATAATGTAATACTGCAGCCCCTGCAACCTGACACTCCATATAAAATTACTGTTATTGCTGTTTATGAAGATGGAGATGGTGGCCATCTAACAGGAAATGGAAGAACTGGTAAGTGTTTTGTACTCCCCCTTTTTGTTTCTGCTTTGAAATTGTTAAGATCTTAATGTTGCTTTTTTACCTTTTAAAACCTCAAAATTTTATCTTTACCAGTATATCTCAAATACCACACTAATATGGTATTATTTGTATTAGACATTAAATTTTGTCAAAATGATGACATGTGAAAGGAATTTGTTTTTAACTTTTTAATGGTTCACTAAGTGAAGAAAAAGAAGACCATCTGCATATTTTTATTTGCTTAAGATAGTTCTAGTTCTTCTTTGGAAAACCACTGCATATTCTCTGAATAATGTTTCAATTGGTATGGTGTCAGTGAAGGTTATAATTGTTAAGTCAATATAGTATCAGTAAGAAATATTCCATTGTGATTGAATCTTAAGTCATAAATACAGAAGTGAGATGATCAGCAATCATTTTCTGTGTACAAATTTAGCTTTTTCTAAAAAGAAACATGTATTTTTTATTGTACTAAGCAATTTACATAGAATTATCAACATTCAGACCCATTTTTACACTATACTGGTGGTAATTTCTTAGGGTTTAAAAATTCTCTAAGGTGGTTGCTTGCTACAGTCACCTGAGGAGCTTTAAAAATACTTATGCCTGGGTTCCACTCCCAGAGATACTGATGTAACTGTGTGAGGTGTGGGCTGGACCTGCTGATGTTCTCATTAATGTACAGCAATGGCTGAGAGTCACTAGTTTAGCACAAAGGTAGGATGAACTCTAGATCTGAGTTTTGTTACTGGTAGATACTGGCATTGCTCTTTTATACTTCATTCACCAAAAATCTACTTAAGTAACATGACTTCAGGTTTCTTTCTGCAGTCACTTGCCAAAAGTCTTTTTGAGCTTAAATGATCTTGACAATATTACAGAATTTAAAGAGGTGACATTTGAAAGCTCCTAAGGGAAAAGCAGGACTAGAGTTGACTCAGCTCAGTCTCTCAAGGTCAAGAATCTCTATTTATTGATATTGTTGTCTACAGGACTGAGTCAATGGAGACTCACATGACTCAAGATGATTTTAACAACCTCACTTTTTAAATTTTTTCAGATTTTAGACTGTATTTTGGGACTTTCCTGGGGAAAATGGCATATTTCAGAATTTCATGCTTATCAAAATGGATTTTTAAAAACTAGATCTTGTATTTTCCAGGAAGGGCCAAAGTCATGTTTTGTTTCTCTTATGAAAAAAATGTTTTTCAAGTTGGATTCGTTATTTGCGTAATGCTGTGAATAGTAAACTCAGCAACTGCTTAACATGTTACCTGAACAGTATTGATTTTATAAGTTGTGGGCTTGGAGGCAGTATCTCTGGAAGCATTCTAGGTAATGCTGGTGGAGGATAGAGAGGTATAGGGAAAAAGCATTATTAGGTAGCTGTGTGGTTTTGGGCAAATAATATCTTATGTATTTGATGAAGTGGTTGGACTAGATAGTCTCTAAATTGCTTTCTGTTTCTAACAATCTGTAATCTATGACATTCTAAAAATGGTTTGAGATCTCTTTTATTTTCTATAATCCTGAGTCATAGAACATTTCAGCTCTGGATACTGCTTCCTTCTGAGAAGGCTGTTCTGGAAATCACTAGTTCTTGAGTCTATTTGAGTTGCTGTTTAAATTTGGAAAACTATTCAGCAGTTTTTGAATACTTCAATGCCTTTTATTTGTTTTCTGGATAAAGACATTATGGAATATTATGAAATTGCTCCCACTGGGCTTTCCTACCAATACTTTTAAAGTTCTGTGCTCTCCCTGTGTGCCAATGAAAGGTCAGTAATGTGTGCCAATGTTTGTTTTCAGTGGGACTCCTTCCTCCTCAGAACATACACATCTCTGATGAATGGTATACAAGATTCAGGGTGTCCTGGGACCCTTCACCCTCTCCAGTTCTTGGATATAAAATTGTATATAAGCCAGTGGGTAAGGAAGTGCCTTTGTCATCATAGAAATGCTTTGGAGGGTTATTTGCATATCAGGGTGTTTTCTCTTTCATCCCCCACTATTAGGTTCTCCTGAGAGTTCAGGTATCACACCAAGTTTCCTGTCACCAAAGGCAATGTTTTTGGCAATAACATTTTAAGCCAATTATCTTAAATACCATTGTTATTATAGGTATAGATGAGATTCTAATTAAATGTCATGATTAAAATGTTTGGCTTGGTTCATAAAGTTGCACAAATCAAAGATGCCTGTCTTCAGACATCCTATATGATCATGAAATAATGAATATTCCATCATTATACCTCCGTATTTTCCCCACTATACCCAGGCATTATTTTATTTTGGACATAGATTCCATGCAGTTTATTCATGACAGTCTTGCTTTCAAATCCCCTCTGAAATTTTCACCTAAATTAATATCACCTTGATTAAACTATTTGTTATTTTTGTTTTAATATTCTGTCTATATGCTTAGCGAAACTGGAAGAAAAATGCTCGTCGTACCAAATTTGTTAGGGCATCTTCCATATATCCAGGAAGAGTATGAACTAGAAAAAACATGAAGGAGAGAAGGCGAGAGAAAGGAAATAAAATTTGAACCTATGTAAGAAATAGAAAAAGAACTTCAAAAAGAAAGTGGGGTTGGTAACTAAGGACTTTAGCAGCCAAAGTATGTGGAATGAGGTCCAAAAAGAAGTTCTTAGATCGTCTCTACAATAAATGAAAAAGTGTCAATTGAACACCTACTATAGGCAAAACACTATGTTGGCAAAATAGGGCTTGAGAAAGAAGCTTGAGAATTCATTCACTAAAGAAACATTGATTATATACCTACTATATTCCAAATGCTGTGCTGTGCTTTGAAAATAGGAGGGTGAAGAAATCAGTGTCTGCTTATAGTTTCATATTTGCCATATAATGTAGCTTGTGCTCCAGTGAGTAAGTGCATGAGGACTATGGAATTAATGGTGTTCATGATTCCCTTTGACTGTAGGATCTTTAATTTTATGCAGAATTTCATGCTAGTGATGGCATGTTTCTGTGTATTTTTGTGGTTGTTAATAAAGGTTCCAATGAGCCCATGGAAGCCTTTGTTGGAGAGATGACATCATATACCTTACACAATCTCAATCCCAGCACCACCTACGATGTGAATGTTTATGCTCAATATGATTCTGGACTCAGTGTCCCCTTGACAGATCAAGGCACTACATGTGAGTCATGGATATTTTCATGGTTGTAAGAAAAAGTGTAGTAGAAATTACCAGGTCAGCCTATTCTAATTTTACTGTAATTATACATGTATAATATAATTATACATGTATAATATAATTATACATGTATAATATAATTATACATGTATAATGTAATTATACATGTTTCCTCAGCATTATGTAGGCAGGCTATTTTGTGTCTGGGTAGACAAAATACCTATCCAAATACATAAATATAATTGAGTATATAAAAATGTATACGATGAGAAATTTGTGTATTTCACAAAAAATATTATATTTTGAATTTTAAAAGATAAAAATTATAGAAATTATCATTTTATCCATGAATGACCTGTAAAATTAGATCTGTGATGCTACTTAGTTCTTCTTTACATTTGATATTAAGATATATATTACCTAAATCCATTGATTTAATTTGACTTAATTATTGAATCATGATTAGTGATTCAGTCCACAGATATATTTTAATGACACCATTGCTTTGATAACTATTTAACGACTTAGCAGATGGCCTTTTAGAAACTGTTTTCATTATTTTCCATGAGAAGTTTTTTAAATTCTTAGTTGTGAGAGGGACTATATGGAATTTCCTTTCCTTGAAAATCAGTGATAGAAAGGGGAGTCTATTTTGGCAGTACCACATTTTGAAATACGATTCACGTATGTTTCTTCTAAGGAAACATATTACGATTTTGAACTTTTTTTCAGCCACAGTGAAAGTTTGAAAATTGTGTTATGATTAAAAGTATATATTTTTGCTTTAATTTACAAAGTGAATCTCTTTCTTTCTTTCTTTATTTTATAGTATATTTAAATGTAACAGATCTGAAAACTCACCAGATTGGGTGGGATACATTCTGTGTCAAATGGTCAGCTCACCGGGCAGCCACCTCCTACAGGCTAAAACTAAGCCCTGCAGATGGTATGTGTGTAAAAAAGAAAAAAATGATCTGTAGCATGTAGTGGAAACATTTTAAATTTCAGTAAAGAAGATACCATTTTGTTTATAACAATGATATATAAAATTGTCTTGAAATATAATTGATGATGACACTGGCATTTTCCTTTGTTGTCATAATCAGGAACCAGGGGACAAGAAATTACAGTGCGTGGATCAGAAACCAGTCACTGCTTCACTGGCCTTTCACCAGACACTGATTATGGTGTCACTGTTTTTGTGCAGACACCAAATCTCGAGGGACCAGGAGTCTCTGTTAAAGAACATACCAGTAAGTTTTTGAGAAATCTGGAAAGCCTTCATAAGGCTTTAGAATAGAATGCTCTAGGTAAGGACGACTTAAGTGAATCCTGTGCAGGTACCTCTCCCCAAGGGTAGCAATAATGATAGGATGATGGTGAGTTCCTGAATGTGGAGTCTAAAGCTGGTTCAGGACCTTTTTCTGTAGCAATTGCAAGTTGTCCCTGTTACCGAGTTGGGGCTACTTTGAGGAAGGGCTAAAGGAGGGAGAGATGGCTCTCGCTGACAGTGAGAAGGTGAATTCATATTAGTGACTTTTGCTCATTTGACCCTATCTGAAGGCCTTCCATTTTCCCTTTAGATCTTTTTTTTTCTGTAGCTGTAGTGGATGTTGAATGACTACCAGTGACACCAAATTTGGATGGAATAAAATCCCCAGTATGTTAGTACTGATGACGGTGGTGTCTCATTTTGTATGACTTGATTTGGTATCCAGGATTTAAATCGCTCTTAAAATTTACTTTCTGGGATATAAAATGTGCACATGGTGTGTTTTTATAATTATTATTTTTAAATTCTAGCTGTGAAACCAACAGAAGCCCCTACAGAGCCACCTACCCCTCCTCCCCCTCCCACCATTCCACCAGCCCGGGATGGTAAGTACAGCTAAATAGGCAATACATTCAGCTGATAGGGAGCTACAGACTTCTTATTTATGCTGCATGTGCATCATTTACAATTAATATAGAACATTTCTGATTTATTATTGCTGCTGAAGAGTTTTTAGACTGAAAGAGAAGATTACCAGTAATTTGTTTCTCTCCATCTCTGGGCACATTTTGGTGTGCATAAAATCAGTCATAAATTATTCCAGCTCTTCAGTTAGAAGCCTGTTTCCTCAGTTTTACAGATTTAGGTCTTCCATGATCCATGGTTACATGGTGGACATTTCTTTCTGCTAACTGCTGGCATTAGTAAGCACTGTGAACCCTTTTGGCTATATTTGCAACCTAAGCCTTGAGGCTGTTGGCTTTAAAATTCCTGGTGTCCAACCTGAGAAGCTCCCTGGATTACACAAAGCTAAAAAATTTTCCATTCACCAAAATGTGAAAATAATTGTAACTTGCAGTGAACTGGTAAAACGACATACTGATTTATTAAGGTTGGTCTCTCAGCATTTGAGGGCAATTCTTTAGCACTTTTTCAAGCTAAATTTTAGTTAAATAACTACTGGATTATTCTTTTCTCATATGCTGTTTCCAGCATTTAATAGAAAATATTTCAGATTTTAAATATATTTTTATTTTATCTTAGAAGGATGTAGAATGTTACAACTTTATTAAACCTATTATATAAGTAAAATTAAAAATTAAAAGTAATATTGTAGGGTAAAATAATAATGGGTTCCTTTAAATTAGATATAGAAAGAAATTCAGTAAATAATCTTGGTTTAAAAATAAGTTTTTTCTTTTTAAATAGACTTTATTTTCTAGAGTAGTTTTAGGTTCACAGCAACATTGCAGGCATGATGCAGAGATTTTTCATCTCCGAGACAGACTGCCCTTCCCCACCACATGCCCAGCCTCCTCGACTATTAATATCCCGCATCTGAGTGGTACATTTGTTACAACCGATGAACCTACGTTGACACATCATCACCACCCAAAGTCCATAGTTTACATTAGGGTTCACTCTCAGTGTTAAACTTCTCTATGTTAAGTTTTTATAAATTAAAATTTTGTTAATTGTTTTTAGATTTTTTTCTTAGCCTCCAAGTCTAGATATTCAAATAAAAATCTTCTTTCCTACATATGATTCTAGTGGCTTAATTTAAATTTTACAAAGGACTTGGCCAGGTGCGATGGCTCACTCCTGTAATCCCAGCACTTTGGGAGGCCGAGACAGGTGGATCAAGACCATCCTGGCCAACACGGTGAAACCCCATCTCTACTAAAAATACAAAAGTTAGCTGGGTGTGGTGGCACGTGCCTGTTGTCCCAGCTACTCAGGAGGCTCAGGCAGGAGAATCGCTTGAACCTGGTAGGCGGAGGTTGCAGTGAGCTGAGACCGCCAATGCACTCCAGCCTGAAGGCAGAGTGAGACCCTGTCTCAAAAAAGAAAAAAAAAAAAGGACCTATTTGCATAAAGTCAATCTTTAATAATTATATTCCAAATCTCCAAACTTTTTATTTGATTTCTCCTCTCCTCTCATTTATTGTTCAAAACTACTTGAAGAGTTCCGTGAGGTAAGATTGTATCTTTGCATAATGGATCTAAACAAATGGAGTAATTCCAGAGCAGGTATTGTGGATCTGTTAGTCCAATGCTTCTTAAATTTATTGTGCATATGAGTCATCTTATTACTGCTGGTACTGATTCAGGAAGTCTGGGGTAGGACCCAACATTCTGCATTTCTAACAAGCTCCCAGGCAGTGCTGTTGCTGCAGAACCACACTTTGCGTAGCAAGGTGTTTTACTACATTTTCAATTATGTGATTTCATTTAAATGAAAGAATTTATGAGATTTGGGGCTTCTTATGCTTTCTTTTTTTTGTAGTATGCAAAGGGGCCAAGGCAGATATTGTGTTCTTGACTGATGCCTCTTGGAGCATCGGGGATGATAATTTTAACAAAGTTGTAAAATTCATCTTCAATACTGTGGGAGGCTTTGATGAAATCAGTCCTGCTGGGATTCAGGTGAGTGTCATTCCACCAGTGGCCACTCATTTGTGATGTCTTGCCTTTCCTTTGAACTTCTCTTTTTAAGTAAAAAGTCTTTTCAATACAAACTCAATTTTGACTTTCTCTTATTCACTATTTCCTTTATTCATGTATTTTTGGGAGGGAATTGGGTGTAAATGATAAATAAATAGAAAAATAAATGTTTTTTCTATTAGTTTATTAGTTTTTATCTTTGATTAGATGATATTCCTGTTGGAGAACTTAGGGGATTCTGACTCTTAACTTCCTGCTTCCAACCATGACACATTTCTATAGAAGTTCATCCAAAGTTCTGGATATTAAATTCTTTGTGATTTTCATGCTCTGTGAAGTTAGAAGAATCAGTGATAAACAGTGACTGGAGTGAGTGTGCGGAACTTGCTGCCTCTATCATTACTTTGCAGATAATTACCTTGACCAGAAGAATGTCCGTTGTTGAGCTAAAGCGTATTTCATTTGCTTTTTTAAAATGATTACTACCAATTATCTTGCTCTGAAATCACTCCAAATATATTTGTTATACTGAAGTACTTAGAGAAGTTTGTATTTCCAAGAGAGGCCTCAAAGAATAAATCATCATGTAACCCTAACCCAATTAAAAGACCCAATTAAAATTCCACCCCCTCTGGTAAGGTGCCTTGATGGCTTTACCCATTCCATGCTTTTGAAGTATTTTGTCTATATTGCTGCATTACAACAAATATCACTTCATATTGTCATTAATTGTGTGCTGTCTTCTGTCTACTCTTCTATCTAAATCATTGACTCCTTAAAGCAAGAGACTATCTTTTTAAAAAACAATTCTCTCCTCCTTTTCTTTCCCATTTCTTTGCTGAATTTTCTTTATTTTGGCAGTTTGGTCATCATTGTGGCATCATGAAAATAAGATATTTTGAAATAAACCACAAACAATTTCATCAGCAAAACATGTCGTCTTTTATGGAATAGTAGTATACTAAATTTCAAATCCTCAAGTAATCCTCTGGACCTTAATCCAACCCAAGAAGAGTAAAAATTCACCCTAGTTATATTCTAAATTTAATGTGGTTATATTCTTAATTTAACCACATTAATTCAACAAGCAAGCTTTTTTTCATCCTTTTAGGAATTTGTATTTCTAACAAAAAATAGCTACCATATTTTATTAACTCCTATGTACCAGTTACTTTGTATACAGGATTATCAGTCTTTAAAACAATCCTAGAAGGTAAGTATAGTTATCCTCATTTTACTGATAAAAAAATCCATTGTCACATAGCTATTAAATGCCAGAGCTAGAATTTGAACCCAATGAATCCTGAGTACAAAGCCTGTACTTTTTCCACTAAATCCCATTTTTGATGAGTTTGTGATGAGGGATGATTACAATCACACACGTGACATTTTTATATTGCCGTAAAGAACCGATATAGTCAGTGAGAAGCAGCAGTGGGCTGAGTCAACTGTTTAACCAACATTTGGATTCAAGATGGTATGTTCTCATGTCTAATCCTGGGACCTCACCACTCCCCAGCTTTATTCATCCCTGTCTATGTCCTAGAGAAAGGCACAACATGAATATAGTATATTTTCATTATTAACGTCAGTTATGACAATTTCATTGAAGATTGAAAAATAAAGAATTTAATGAGACAAGTGCAGTAGGTGTTATAATATTAGCTATAAAGAGCTTACAATATTCTATCAGATCTGAGATACTTTTTACAACCCCCCGCCCCTCGCTTTATTCTGCAGCTAGAGAATCATTTGAAGATTGAAATATAAAGTGAGATGACTTATGCTTACTGCTAAACCACATTTTCCTTCAGGTTTCATTTGTGCAATACAGCGATGAGGTCAAGTCTGAGTTCAAGCTGAACACATACAATGACAAGGCCCTAGCCCTTGGGGCCCTCCAGAATATTAGGTACAGAGGAGGAAACACAAGAACAGGTACGTGTATATGTAGACCTTTACTCTCCAAGCATTTGTAGTGGCAGAACTGAGTGTATTATCTCACGCTAATGTCTAGATTCTTATCAGTTGGATGTGACTAATGGCATTGGGGTAGTTTTCACTGAGTTGACACTAAAATGTTCCACGCCTCATTCTGTAGGCAAGGCCCTCACATTTATCAAGGAGAAAATCTTGACTTGGGAGAGTGGCATGAGGAAGAATGTCCCTAAGGTGTTGGTTGTGGTCACAGATGGTCGGTCCCAGGATGAAGTCAAGAAGGTGGCTTTGGTCATCCAGCAGTCAGGCAAGCACATACATAAATTTGATTGCACTTGCAATTTTAACATTTTTAAATGTCCACAAATGATTGCAAAAGACTAAATTTGCTGATGTTACTTTATTGTTTCTGTTTCACTCTGCACTGTATACTTTTGTAATGCTGATTTACATTTAATTATGGAATGGTTTGCAACTGCTCAAAATGATATGGTGTATTCTTTGTATAAGATGTGGTTCAGGATCGACAAGGGGCAAACCACATTTTCCCATAGTGGCTGGAAGGCTACAGAAAGCAATGATAATGAGATGATGCTAGAGCAGGCTTCCTGCCATAGCAGAAATGAATCTTGATACTGCTTCCTGTGCAAGGAGAGAAAAAAGGAAGCCTTTAGCTTTAGCATATCTTTGCAGATGTAGACTTAATGATTGCTAAAAGATATGTTGCAAGGAATACAGGTCTTAGGGAGTCATCACTGGGATAGATCTTGGCAGTCAAATATACTGAGAGCCTCCTGGTAACACTGTCCTTTGGATTAGTTATTTAAGATCATTAGAGGTGAAAGTAGATATTTCCAGTACTTGCATTAACAGCCCCCCTACGCACTGCTGTCCCAAGCAAGGTCTGAGGTGGATATATTTTTAGAGAGAATCTTATGCATAATTTGTTGTAGTAAATTATAAAGTACTTAATTACATGGAACTTGTCATCTGTACATGCAAGATTCTTTGGCTAAAATTATGAGTTGTGATTAGTGCTAAGTCATATTGTCTTTTTTCAATAGAGGTTGTTCCTGCTGATCTTTTATAAAATGTATTGCCATTGTGTTATACACTTTACACAGATTTCTGCATGTTTGTGACTCCTGGTAGATTTAATTTTGGGCTTATAAATATTTGCTTCTTATGTTAACTTATTTATATCTAAATATATTTCTAATTCCTTATATAGCTTTTTTTCCCCCGATGTCAAATTTAGCTTTCGGAGTGAAAAATGTGCTTATTTGTCACCGCCTAAATTTGCTTATTTGTCATAGCCTGTTTGTTGCCAGTGAGAGTTGTAGATTCCATTTTCAACATGGCCAAAGTTCTGCCTTTGAGCCTGAGTTTCCTGAGAAAATCAGTTTCAAGAACCCAGATTTTAAAATGAGTCCATTCTTAACTTCTGAGTCACATAAGCTTAAAATATTAATGGCTGCAGAACTCATGTGTGTATCAGGACTGTGGATCTGTGGAAGGCAGTGTGCACTACATGAAGTCTTTCTGCTATTAAAATCTTCATATTTAAATTGTTGGGATTTTATCTTAGGAAATCAAATTAAATGAATTATTTAAGCCAGAAAATAGAAAGACCTGGAAAAAGTACGTATTTATTAAAGAGAGTTCATGTCAAATAAAAGGACTTGCGTACAGTAAGAAAATACAGCATCATTTCTGATAAGAATTTTTTTGCATTGTTCTAACAACAAGGACAGAAAAAGAGATATGTGATTCATTCTATAAATTCTACTTTGCAGGGTTCAGTGTCTTTGTAGTTGGTGTGGCTGATGTCGACTACAACGAGCTTGCCAACATTGCCAGCAAACCAAGTGAACGGCATGTGTTCATTGTGGACGACTTTGAATCTTTTGAGAAGATCGAAGACAATCTTATTACATTTGTTTGTGAAACTGCCACTTCAAGTAAGTCACAGTCAACATGGATCTATAACCTCACTTATTCTGAAAAATAATTACTTAGTAGACAATTCTATATCATTTGTAGGATCAAGTCTGTGCATAAATAGATCCTGGGAAATCACTTGAGAACCTGATGAATCACTGTTCCTATTGCGATCATGCTAAATGTGTGCTTGTCAGAAGTTCATTTTTAGCCTTGAATATGTAATTTCCTTGTATGGAATATGTAATTTCCTTGTATGGAAAAGTGTTTTACTATATCCTTTTCCCACCACCCTAATGCCTATGACATTTGGTTAAATTAATCTCAGCCTCAAATTGCATACATAGGGCATTTCTGTGAGATGAAGGTTTTCCCCATTAGTAATCAATTGGTATTTGTTTTGTCAACATCCATGCTTCAAGAGAGCAATGAAAAAAAAATGGTTCCTCAGAAATTTAGTGGATTCCCATTTGTTTGTTTGGGTTTGTATTTTCAAGTTCAGCTTTTGAACTATAGTGAAGAACCAAAGATTGATTATTTGAGTCAATGTATTATCATCATCCATTAACACCAATTCTTGGTGTATAGGTTATGGAGGCAATTAATCTTTCATAATACCAGGAGGCAATTTATCCTACATAATTGATCAGGGGTCTGTGGCTAGTTCAGACCCCTGATCCTAGACAGGGCTATGCTTTACAAATATAATAATCCTCTCCATTAAACATTCTATTAAAAACAGAACTGGTTAAACAAACTTTCTTGGTTTACTATGAAAATTTATGCTGAAGTTCGGAGCGCAGCTGCGCTGGTGAAAGTGAGTAGGGGGCTTGAGTGGTTTCTCTTCTGTTCCAAGTGGTCCTGGATGCAGCCATCTGGTACCCTCAGCTCTGAGGGGTCCAGAGCAAAAACTACTGCACACTTGTTACTGTTACATGGTGTTTGGTAGCCAGGGTGAGGCTTGGAGACTTGGCAGAGAAAGGGTTGGGGATGGACAAGCTCCTCCTACCTTTGCAGAAATCTAAAATTCCCTGGGAGGGAAGTTCTTTAAATCTATTGAAAAATGTGAAAAATTCCTCCTTTAATTCTATTTTATTATTTTTAAGAGTACTATAAAATTCCAATTGGATTAGAGAATGTTAGGGAAATATGTGTTACACTGGTTAATAGTATAATTTC
Organism: Mandrillus leucophaeus; assembly: GCF_000951045.1. Taxonomy (NCBI): domain Eukaryota; kingdom Metazoa; phylum Chordata; class Mammalia; order Primates; family Cercopithecidae; genus Mandrillus; species Mandrillus leucophaeus. Next base: position 387,496 of record NW_012108008.1, on the reverse strand, counting down.
TCCTACACATAGGAAGTGTACAAGAAATAATATATAAAGGATTAAATATAGAAGTTATTTTAGTAAATGGACAATGTCATTTATTACTTGAAATATGTTCATTGCTACTTTCTGTGCATATATAATTTGTGCATCGTGTTGGTGAATCATACTTAAAGAACACTGTACATTGCAGGTTGTCCTCTCATTTATTTGGATGGCTACACCTCACCAGGTAAGCATTTATACTTTTGGGCTAATTAATTTCCAGATTTAAGCAATAAAATAATTAAAATGTACTTCATTTAATATTTTCTTTTTTGATGTAAAGGTTTTAAGATGCTTGAAGCGTACAACCTGACAGAAAAGAATTTTGCTTCTGTACAAGGAGTATCTTTGGAGTCAGGGTCTTTCCCCAGCTACTCAGCTTACAGGATTCAGAAGAATGCATTTGTGAATCAGCCTACAGCGTAAGTGTGACAACAGGAGGTTCTCCTTTCTTAAGACCTGCAGAAAGTTCTTGGAATATTTGCTGACTTCCCAGAATCCTGGAACTTTAGAATTGTCGGAAGACTGCTTATGGATGACCCTGATTGGTTTTCTTAAATACAGTTGGGTTAATTGTTTCCAGGTTACATAGTTGTTTGCACACAGGAGACTAAGACTCAGGCCTCGTTATTCCCAGATCCAAGAAGCTCATGCTGGTAACATATTACTGACCCTTTTGAATTTAAGGCTAGAAAAGCTGTTAAAACAGGAAGGCAACTTAATATTTTGAACATCTCTCCCTGTGGTGCAGAGGACTGGATGGAATAAGTGCAGAATGAGAGCAAACATTCTTTTTAGTGTTTCAGACCTCTAGAAAATGAAAGGTAGTTTTTCTCGTCCATGATCAGACAGTTGGCATTTAGTTTTTATTGGCTGATGCTCTAGCAATCTGTTGTGTAGCTGTAGGTGTTATTTTACTTCATGAATGTTTGCACCTGAGTATGATAACTGAAATCTGTATTTCTTATTCATTAAAATGAAAACTTTTTATGTTGAAAAATGTGTTTGCCAATTTATGGAGAGAAAAGAACAATGAGAAATAAAGGTATTGTAAGCTCAGGACAGGGTCAGAAATGATGTCTGAAATATGAAATGCTCTGAGAAAGCTGATGGAAAATTCAGACTAAAACCAAAGCTAATTTACTTTAAGAGGCACAGATCATATTGTTGTAGTTTGACCACATTGTAAGTCTCTAACTCCTTAATGGTTAACCATGTTGGCTCGGAGTTCTAGGTTTTTCAGTGAACCATGATACCCGGTGTTTAACTCTTCCAGTCAGCTCAACATATGATTTCTACATTTTAACTTATGACAGCCTATTGTTTTCTCAAGCATCAGAACTTTTGACTGAAAGGAAAGAAACATAAATACAATTACATAATTTTTTCACAAGCACTAATTAACTAAGGAAGGAGAAAAATGGGCTAGGTGAGAGATGAGTTGATGTGGAGAAAATATTATTTGTAACATGGAATATTATAAAGATAGTTCTTGAACATATAAAAGACATCATGTCAGCTTACCCAGAGCATATGTTTTAAAAGCAAGATGGCATTAGTGGTGTGGTATTAGGACATGAAAGCTCTGTGTCCTCTATCAAAATTCATGGAAGAATAGCTTCTTTTCTATGAGTTTATTATCTGGTTCTTTTTCTTACCTTCAGGGAGAAAGTGTTATTAAATGGTCTCAGATAGAAAACCATTAATTCTGCTTCAAAGATTCCCCCAGAACAATGATTGACTAAAGTCTGGAGGGACACATGGGACCAATTTTTTGTTTTTTGTTTTGCCTTACAGCTTAGAGCCAAGAAACATTTCCTTTCAATTAATTCACATCCTTTTATCATCACTAAATGTTTGCACATGTATATGGCCTTCACATTTAAAATGGATTTTGTTTTTGGGAATATATGAGCTCTGGGGGTGATTTATTTGATTTCAGGGGAGAAATTTGGAAGTGTAAAAACTATTACTGACAGGGAGGGAGAGAGAAATTAAAACCTTAAGCCATTTTTATGATCTCATACAGCTGACATTTGAAATTAAGTATATTTAGGAAGATTCATTCTCTTCAAATGATATCCGTAGTCATAATGTTTATCATTCTAAAATTATCATATAATTTTGTAATACTCTGTGTCTCAAAAAATTAGTTATTACTAGTAGGATAAAAGACTATTTTGTAATTTCCCAGACTTTTGTGACTTTATCAATTTAGAAATAATCGATTACAATTTACATAGTGGATTTTTAGTGCTTGTTCTTTTGATGTGCTTCCTAAATTTTTCTCCTTCTAAGGAGAAGTCAGAAGGAGCCAGATTATTATAAATAGCCTCTAATACTACCCATATGAGATTCTGGTGCAGAGATTTAAAAGAGTATCTGTTCTTGATGTTAAAGCAATCAATCTTTCTTCCTTTCATTTTTTTCTTTCCTCTCCTTTTTCTTTCATTTTATCCAACAGAGACCTACACCCAAATGGACTCCCTCCTTCATACACGATTATATTATTATTCAGACTTCTCCCAGAAACTCCCAGTGACCCTTTTGCAATTTGGCAAATCACAGACAGAGACTACAAACCACAAGTTGGAGTGATTGCAGACCGTAAGAATTTTTATCTTAAGGCGCATGCATACTTAGTTTTGATTATGTTTTTCTTTTCTCTTTTAAAAAACTTTCTGAATATATATTATATATATATTTATTTGATATATACTTTTATGTTTGAACTTTTCCAAGTATAACACATCAGTAAACATCCTAATTACATTTTATCACAACTGAAATTATTTTATTTTTAAAGAAATCTCTCGAAGAATCATTTGCTAATACTTTAAATAAAAAGTATACAATGCATGTGATTTAATAACACTTTATGTTGATTACAGCTTCTAGCAAGACGTTATCATTCTTTAACAAGGATATAAGAGGCGAGGTACAAACTGTTACATTTGACACAGATGAAGTAAAGTCATTATTTTATGGAAGTTTTCATAAGGTAAAAACAGATTATTTGAGTCTTATTTCTAGAAAAAATATAACACAAATTTATTATTTATTAAAATGTCATGTTAAATTGGTAGAATTATAACTATGTCTTTTAAAAATAAAATCTTAAAAAAATTGTATTTTAGAGAATTTGGTTAATTCAAATAATATTTAAAATAAAACAATATACTAATCAAGAGATAACTACTAACATTTTGATATATTTTTAATGCTTATTTCTTTTTAAAATTTGAATCATATAGTATATATAATATTATTCACCTACTTTTCTGGTTACCATTTTGTTATGAATCTTTGTGTCATTTAGTCTGCAAAGCTTAATTTTAGTGGATCTTTTAATTGATAATATTTCTTCTGCTTACTTTTTGTTGAAAAGTACAAACATGCCAGTGAAATGCATAATAATTATTTTTATCAATCCAAAAGCTATCAGTATCTACCAAAATAATTAAGATGTTTATGATATTAATTTTTATGTGAACACACATTCTTTAAAAACATAATTCTCTAGAAAATCTTATTAAAAGTTCTAAGATGCATTCTAGGGATTGTCTGTTCTTGATTATCTTAATCAATTTTCTGTATGTCAACATCCAGCAGATAGTAGAATCTTTTTTTTCAGGTTTCTGAAGGACAATTCATTGACAAATAAGCACTTCTTACTTAGAAAATACTGAAGTTGGAAGCGTTAGAAATAAAAAGAATGATCTAGGTTAGGAATGGAGGTTAGGAATGGACTTTTTAAAAAAACTTCTGTTTTAAGTTCAGGGATATGTGTGCAAGATGTGCAGGTTTGTTACATGGGTAAACATGAGTCATGGGGGTTTATCCTACAGCTTATTTTGTACCCAGGTATTAAGCATAGTACCCATTAGTTATTTTTTCTGATCCTCTCCTTCCTTTCACCTGACACCCTCTGATAGGCCACAGTATGTGTTTTTCCCCTTTATGTGTAGGAATTCACTTTTTAATGGTATTTTTTCATCCATTGGATTATGTTAGCAGGAATACCAGTTGTTGCACAAATGCTTTAAAATTTCTTCAGTGTGGCATGTAGAAAGATTAGCCTTTATACATAAAAGACAGATGTTTCCAGTTCAAGCTGATTCTCAAGTGAAAATTGAAGAAATTTCTTCTACCTGAGTAGATTTAGCAGTATTTCTTACTGTTTCTACTCCTGAGGAATCTTGCTTTCTTTCCAGATTGTTGTTCTTATTCATTAATCAGATTTTTGATAAGGATGCTAAAGGACTGTCTTCATCAAGCTCAAGGAAGCTTCAATGTACATATTAGTGATACCAAAAAAAAAGAAAAAAAAAAGGAAAAACAAAAATCTCTGAGTACAATGGTATATCTGCTTAAAGGTTTACAGACCTCCATAGTGAAGTGAAGTAAAATAAATGCCTCATCCGAAAAGCAAATTCTAGTTTGGCAAGTGTTACTGGCTTCAACTGATCCTTATCTGATCTTAGATGTTGAATCTGGCAAAGTTCTTATGAACTTTTTTGGCTCAGTGAAACTTACATTTGAGTAACTTGCTAAAAAGGACTATTTTTATTTTTCCTTTCATAACCACTGAAGATATTGAGAATCTGATCATCTGCTAAACCACTGATAACCATTTGGTAACTGTTATTTTAAAATTTCCAACTGTCATGGAATGCTTCATTTTATCTGAATTTTTTAAAAGGCAATATTTTTTAGAGGTCTGTATTGATAGTCATTAATGATTACAAATCAAGACAATTTTTTTTGACATTCTCTTCTTTATACCATTTGCCTCCCCAAGAAAGATATTTGCATTCTTGGGTTTTATATAATGCCTATTTTTTTCTCCTCAAAAGCTCTGCCTTTTCTTTCCAAACTGTCTACCTTCTTCTTTGTTTTTTATTTTAATAATCTCTCTTTTAGTTTCTCCTTTTTTCCCACTGTGCTCTCTTTTGTCCTCCATTCCTTAAACCCATTCTTTCTTTTAAAACAGCTTTATTGAGATGTCATATAGAAAAATTGCGTATACTTAAGGTGTACAATGAGGTGTTCTGATATACACACACATTGTGAAATAATCTCCACAATCAAGCTAATTAACATATCTATTACCTCTACAGTTACCATTGTGTGTGTGTGTATGTGCCGAACCAATTTAATCTAAGATCTAGCATCTTGCAAATTGCCAAGTATAAAATACCCCCACCCCATTGGCTCACTCTCATTTATCCCATCAATTCAAGTACCACCTTCAGTCACTCTCAGCTGTTCACATTTTTTTTCCGAGCCAAGGATTCAACCACTCTTCTTTCACTTTCCATCTAATTCCTGAATTGAAGTTTTTCAAACCTGGGATGAGAATGAGCAATATTTCAAGAACAGGAAATCAGTGACAGTGACGGGGAGAGGGACTTTTGAGGAGAAGGATCAACTAAAATAGTTTAATTAAGGAATGACGGACAGTTATCCCTTCTTGGGGATTCTCTTGAAAAGCTTTTGTTGTGTCTCCCTTCTATGGTTAAAAGATGACATGGATTCACGTGAGACATTTATAATAAGAAAGAAAACTAGAATGGCAGAGTCTGGAAAGGGAGACGAGTGACAAGAGGCTCCCTATTTTTTTCTACTGGTCTGGGATCAACAACACATCATTTAGGAAATAGGTTGGTTACTCTACATACTTGGCACAATGATCTACAGGTAAAGGGCCAAATCTGAAATGCGTTTAAACTGCAGTAAAACACACTGAATAAATTATAGCAAAATGTACTTCTAGAATGTGTTTCTCTATGGCTAGCATTCAATGAGTGTTACTGAAATAATTTTGTCATGAATTAAAAATGTTGAAATAATTTTTCTGGATATTGCGGTTTTTCACATGCCTTTTCAATGTTTGCATCTGTGGTTGTTCATATATGAGCCAAAAAGTTTTAGTTCTTATTAGATAAAAAAATATCCTAGTATAGTGTTCTTCTTGAGTTCAGTATTAGTTGATTGTCCTGGGGGCATTTAAACTTTATTTTTAGTAACCTATGTATTACTTTTATATAAAAGCAATATGTAATTTATATTTATCACAGATGCAGTAAACTTATGTTTTGGTGCTGATTCCATGTGGGAAAAATATTTAGTTTAAAAAATACTTTAGAAATTATTCTTATGCTTATCGACTGAGAACATTTAAGGGAATTTCTGTTCCTTTTAATTTGCTGCCAAACTTTTCAAAGTCATCATCAAGGGCTTACTTGAGTATTTGTGCTGTGATAAGTAGAAACTCTGAGCATAACTATACAGACAGGGATTACCCAGGACCATTCTTTACATTGTTGAAATACAAACATTTTGTTAATTATACTAATAGAGTTTTTAACATTCTGTGTGTCTTCAGTAGCAAACGAAAAATAAATCAATATAAACTTCTTTCCTTAAAAGGAAATTGAATCCTTAATTCTGTTGATGTCCAGAGTTGCATCCCTATAGAAGACATGTGCTACTTCTTTACTGTATGAGATATCTGTATGGTATGCAGATTATTTCTGCCTGAGATTGGGGAACAACAAACTGAAAGATGAATTTAGCAAAATTAGTGGAAGACATCTGAAATTTCCTTGTAGTGAATATAATAATATATACATGATTTATTAACCTCTATTTGAATAGCTCTTTATAGCTTACAAAGTCATTTCATCTACTACATCCTCTCTGGTCATCTCAGTAAGAGTAGATAATAAGAAAACAAGAAATTATGCATGTATATGTGCATGTAGGAAACTGAGACCAGAGGTTAAGTGGCTTGTCTAGTTTCATATTATCAGTGAATAATTTCATTGACATTGCCAACTGTTCTTGGATTTTTAGAGTAAGACTTTTGAATTAGGATGAAAATAGCTTAAAAAACTTAAAAAAAAATCTGATCTGAACTATGCAGAGTCAGCTAATTTTTTAGTGTAGAAATTTTATAATGGAAACAAATTATCTTTTTAGGTTCATATTGTGGTGACCCCAAAAAGTGTTAAGATTTACATTGACTGCTATGAAATTATAGAAAAAGACATCAAGGAAGCTGGAAATATAACAACTGATGGTTATGAAATTCTTGGAAAACTCCTTAAAGGGGAAAGGAAATCAGCCGCAGTGAGTAACACATTTTTACTTTTCTTGGTACCTTGTGTTGAGATTGAAATGGCATTTTCTAAACAACTCCATGAGTTTTATTTTATTCTGTTTTTCTCAGTGAGTTTTAAGTTGTCAAATTTCTTGGTCAGATCAAAACATTGGAAGAAGTACATTGAGAAAATATGTCCACAGAACATAATAATGTGCTTTAACTACTTACTAGAAACAAAATAAGATGTCAAGGCACCAGGAAACACCATGCAGTCATCTTGAAACAGGATCAAATTGGAGAATACCACACAAAGAGTTGCCAGCATACCCAGTGAAATAGAAAATCATTCCTATTTTGTTCTTCAGCAATAATTGTTAATAAAGATTTGTGCAGTCAGGATATTAAGCATTTGGGGACACTAGTTGCAACTTTCACCAGAGCCCGCATTTGCTCACAGAGGAGCCATTCGGCTGTCTGTCTCAAAAGGATCAGTGGAGTAGGGCAGCCAGCTGACCCCATTACTCACAACTTTCACCATCTCAGGTTTGAGGCAGAGTGTGACAACCCCATTTACAATGCTATCTAGTAGGGAAAATTTAAATCTAAAGTTGTCATCATACCAAGCTAATTAAATTTATATTAAATGTCATTCAAAACCAGGCACCATTGCTCATGCCTATAATCCCAGCATTTTCAGAGGCCAAGGAAGGAGAATCACTTAAGGCCAGGAGTTCAAGATTAGCCTAGGCAACATAGTGAGACCCTGTCTCTATAAAAAGGAAAAAAAAATCAGCTGAATGTGGTGGCATGTGCCTGTATTCCTAGCAACTTGGGAGGCTGAGGTGGGAAGATTGCTAGAGCCCAGGAATTTGCAGCTACAGAGAACTATGATGGCATCACTACACTCCAGCCTGGGTGACAGACCGAGACCCTGTCTCAATCAATCAATCAATCAATCAATCAATCAATCAATGTCAGTCAATAGACCTATTGTCCTAAAAGCAAAACTAACCTGTTTGGCTTCTATAATTATTATTTTTAAAATGGCTTTATTTATTTAATTTAGCTTTCTTTCATGGACAGGATTTTCTTCTAGATTCAAAAGGAAAATTTTTATTCCACAATATAGAAACAATTAGTTCAAATGTAATATAATTTTGATTAAAATCCAAACCTTCTGTTGAATATTGAATCTGACATTTAAGTATAACAATTACATCATGTTTTTAAAAGAATAACATTGTCTAAACAACTTTTTACTTTTTATCAAAAGTAGTTTATTTTTCAACTATAGAAAGATATAAGATATATGCTATCTTGAAATAGTTGAGGATATCAGAAAAGTTATTGGTCAACCCCTTGGTAATAATTTCTAAAAAGAAGAGCATCAATTGTAGAATAAGTGAAGAATTGTTTCTTTAATTTACTTTAATGTTACTTTTCTATAAGGGTGGGCTCTTAAAGCTTGATTTAGGCTGGGCGTGGTGGCTCATGCCTGTAGTCCCAGCACTTTGGGAGGCCGAGGCGGGTGGATCATTTGAGGTCAGGAGTTTGAGACTAGCTTGGCCAACATGGTAAGACCCCATCTCTACTAAATAAACAAAAATTAGCCAGGCGTGGTGGTGGGAGGTATATGTAATGCCAGCTAATTGGGAGGCTGAGGCAGGAGAATCTCTTGAACCCAGGAGGCAGAGGTTGCAGTGAGCCAAGATCACACCACTGTACTCCAACCTGGGCAACAGTGAGACTCCACCTCAAAACAAAACAAAACAAAACAAAAAACAAAAAACAAATTTGATTTAAATGTGTGTAGGCTTGAAATTCATTTAATTATAGAAATTAATATTCTCTTAAAAAATAACACAAGACTGGGCACCATGACTCACGCCTGTAGTCCTAGCACTTTGGGGGGATCACTTGAGTCTGGCAATTCAAGACAAGCCTGGCCAACATGGTAAAACCCCGCCTCTATTAAAAAATACAAAAAAATTAGCTGGGCATGGTGGTGCACACCTGTAATCCCAGCTACTCAGGAGGCTGAGGTGCGAAAAGCATTTGAGCCTGGGAGGCAGATGTTGCAGTGAGCCAGGATCCCACCACTGTACTCCAGCCTGGGTAATAGAGTGGGACTCTGTCTCAAAAAAAAA
>NW_012108008.1:353595-378164 GCF_000951045.1 Mandrillus leucophaeus | reverse complement strand
ACACAACAAACAAGTGACACAAAACTCAAACACTGCATTTCAGCCAAAGAAATGAATCAAGAGTGGGAATCTCACATACACATTTCACTTTTCTATCTCTTTCTCATAGGCATATGTTCAAACATTGCATTTTGGCTAAAGTAGTGAATCAGGAGTGGGAATCTACATACATGTTTCACTTTTCTATCTCTTTCTCATAGGCATATGTTTTTATGTTCTTTCCTCATGATGTAAGGATCACATTGCTCTCAATGGCTCACACCCTTGACAGAGTCTGTGTGAGAAGTTGGCAATGGTTACAATGTGGAAATGCCAATATAAAATGTTTTTCATGCATCTTTAGCTGATATTGCTGTTGGTTGTTTGCAGTTCCAAATCCAGAGTTTTGACATTGTCTGCAGCCCAGTGTGGACCAGTAGAGACAGATGCTGTGATATTCCCTCTAGGGTAAGTAAAACAGAATTGAATTCTGTCATGGCTTTAACAGTTTCCCAGGAATGAACCCTTGTGCCTGGGAGAGGAAGTAGCACTCCACAGTTGCATCTTCAGGATGGAGCTAAAAGACATGCAACGTGTGGGTGCTCACCAGCTACTACAGAAAAGCCAGTGCCTGTGTGAACCCTCCCTCACAAGCTGGGAATGCACAGACTGTATCTGGAAATTCTCCCTAACAGAAAAGTCCTGCTGAGTTAATGTGTTTGATAAGCCCACTTACTGTAAAGCCCTCTTATTGCTTGTAAATTATCAGCATTTTACAGAACAAGCCAGCACCTTTCTGGATAACTAAGGTTTTTTAGATGGTAGAAATAACCATAGTATTTCTTTTTGAGATGATGGCCTTTCTTTAATAGTATCTATGTAGGTGGTAATGGTTACAATGTTGAATGTTGGTGATGGATTTGAAACTTTTGACCAGCAAAGACCCACATACATCCACAGGAAGGGTGTGCATTGTTTATTCAGCAAATATTGATTGAGCACCTATTATAAGCTGGGCACCAATCTGTGTGCTTGTTTTAAGCCAGTAAAAAGTGAGTATTCCAGTGAAAGGCACTGGAAGAGAACAAATTAACAATGACATATATACTATATTATTGAGTGAAAGTCCTAGGATGCATAACAAATCAGGGCAAAGGGATAGACAGTGATGGTAGCCCTCAGTGATAAGGGGAGATTTAAGCAGAGACCTGAATGAAGTGAGGGACAAAACAATGTGGCTAATGGAGAAAGAGGACAGAATTCTGGATTTTTTTTTTTCCCAAATGGGAATTGATATTTGAGATACACAACAAGTCTCTAACACCGGATTAGAGGAAATTGGATTAAATTACCAGAGGTCTCAGTGGTCACGTAAACATTTCTTTGTCAGTGAGGTTTCCTAATGTAATGCCTAAAATAAAGACATAAAGGAACACAGCAAGTTTCAACATAAGACTATTCATAATGATAAGTAAAATTATTTCTTTAAGTTGGGAAACAGACTTCCTTGTGCATGTAAGTGGGGGTGGGGATGGGAAGGCATTTTTTTCCTCTACATTTAAAGGTAAATATTTTTTTCAAAATTGCAGAGAGATGAGGCAAAATGCCCTGCTTTTCCAAATTCTTGCACATGTACACAGGACAGCGTTGGACCTCCAGGACCTCCAGGCCCTGCAGTAAGGAAATTGAAATAGTTCCTCTGGTTTTTCCTTTGAAATCTTTAGAGTGATTATCTATTTGCTGGTATAGAGTCAATAAAATGCTTCAGTTCATCCAGGTTTTCTAGGATAGAGCAAGCTAAATTGCAGACCATCTTTTTAGTATATTTAGACATCTGAAATGGAGTAAATCAGGAAGAATATTTGATTCTGACATTTGACATATTTCTTCAGCCATGCAAGAATGATAATATTGGCTAGTCTTCAGGAGCTTTTTTCTTAAAGATGTGAAGCTGGATTTCCATCTGTAATTACATGACTGAAAATTCCTTACGTCTCCTGAAAGCTTCTTAAGTGTTTGGTACAAAGCCATAGTTGAGAGGCTGACTCAAGAACAACTTGTTGAGAACCTAGAACATGTGCACCTTATGTAGCAGATGTATGATGAGAATTACATAGAGAGAGGGTAATTAACACATGTGATATCATAAACTCTGCGTTTGGAATAACTTGAGTGAGAAGACTGTGACCAGATTTATTCATTGGTTGGGAGGGAAGGCCAAGAAAGTGCAAGGCAAAACATTGAAGACTGCAGTGATAGAGTTCATTGATCAATGTGAAACCCCTTGATTTAGTCAATCCAGTATCTGATCTGGGCCAATTTTGAGGATAGCTCTAATCTCCATTGGCTTCTTTTAAGAAAATATGTAATTAACATAGGAAGAGCTCAGGGATTCACAGAACACCAAAACTTACTATCCCTGGGTCCTAGCAAATAATGTAGACTGATTTTAGGTTAATTACAAAGCAGCTCCTCATATATAGAATCAAAATGTCACTGGAATTACCATTCTTTTTTCTAGTAACAGTGATTTATATTTATAATCATGAAATTATATCCTGGATGTGACTTAGATGTTTTTGAGATGTTGGGATTTTTTCCCCTGTCATTGTGAGGTAACATGCTTGGATGTCACTATGATATTTATTTCCTCTTTGTTCAGTTGTTTCTGAATTCCTGTTAAGTACATGTTCTAATATTCTGAGAGAGTAAAGATATTCTTCTTTTTGCCCATCATTTTCCCTGAGGAATGTAATTCATATAAATCCAAAGCTCATTTTTCTCTTTATTGTATACAAGTAGTATGTTTGCTTTTCCCAGCAAACCTCAGATTTTGAAATGAAAACTTGAAATATGAAATATAATTTTAAAAATACGATGCTCAGAATGTACAAAGTTTTGAAATTCTCTTGCCTTGCATATTTGTATGACATGAAATATTTGCTTCAATATTTTGCAAGCAACTGTAGAATATTAATTGTCTGGAGATTGCACTTTTTCTTGAAGCACTTTTTATGTATCAACTTCTTCCTGCTTTCCTATGTTCACACTAATATGTGCTCTATGTATTTTAGGGAGGGCCTGGTGCTAAAGGTCCCAGAGGTGAAAGAGGTATCAGTGGGGCAGTTGTAAGTATATTTTAGAGTGCATTTAAATTTTCATCTATATGCTGAAATCTGATTGTTCAAATTTTCACAAAGCGGGGATGTGATCTTGAGCAAGTCAGCTCAGGTTTAGTGTGCCTCCGGTAATGTAATTACCTCTGTCTTATCTCTGGATATCATAATGATGGATTAGACAAGCCAGAGAAAGAAATGCATAGGATGCATGTCATAGGTGTAACAATTACACATGGGGAAGCTGCAGAAGATCTTTAAGGGCTTGGCCGGAACATGGGGAAGCAGATGGAGTAACCACACCCCACAGGGAGCAGAGACCCTCTAGAGAGGTGGAGCCTGCTGGGAGCAGTTCTGCTGCTGCTTTTTTCACCAGTCTCAGAAAAGAAAATGCTCAGTGCTCACAAGGGGTCACCTGCCCCTTCTGCCAGCTCCACACTGGTTTTCTGTACGACAACTCAAGCTTCTCAGGGGAATATTTTATGAAGACAATATGTAGTTTTTGGTCATAATATAATTAATGATAAAATAACCCCATTAGGAAAGGGCAAGATTAGAATGCTAACCCAGGCCTGACGCCAAGGTTGTGCCTTTTCCACCTAGACAGATCGCAAAAGAGCTCCAGCACAGCGCACCTCATCCATGGGCATCTTTTCTTTCCTTGCTTGATTTATATATCCTTTAGTCCCAGAAATAAGCTGAAGTCTAAGAGAAATGAGGACTAGCTTAAAATAAATCAAATCCAGTGAGACTTGAGCTTTTAATCTCATATAAGTCTATGAAAATTAATATATGAATGTTTATATGCAATGTGTTTTATTTAAAAAATCTATTTCTAATAGGACTTTTATGGAAAGGAAGTGCTTTTGTGAATTTATTGCACTTTTCAATAGTAAAGGGAAGAAGGAAATTACATTAATAAATACATTCATAGATGTAGATTTCTGAAATGTTTACAAAGATTATATGATTGATGTCTTAGAGCTATGATGACAAGTGTCTGACTAAATGTCAGCACTGAAAAAGTATTACATTATTTGTGGTTGTCTCTCTCTTGTGTATTTTAGGGGCCCCCTGGTCCTCGTGGAGACATAGGTCCTCCAGGCCCCCAGGGTCCTCCAGGCCCTCAGGGACCCAATGGACTCTCTATTCCGGGAGAGCAAGTAAGCACAAAGCCTTTCTGCATTAAATAAGAATGGTGGATAAACATTTAGTTGAATGAATCTTTTCTACATTTTGCCAAATCAAATGTTTTCTCAGATAGTTCAACAAGGTTAGTCACCAAGATAGTAGTCACTATGATGACTGTTATTTTAGATATGTAAATAGACTATGTAATAATATAAAACTGTGTAGAAAAAATTACTGCTACTTATTTGACTTCATTAAACATTTTCTTATAAGTAATGTAGATATCGCCTATGTTAAACTGTATTCTTTTAAGGCAAGTATAATATCCCATAATTATATAAAATTATCCCATAACATTGTAAGTAGAAATTATAACACAGCATTTGTAGTTTAAAAAATGAGCACTAATTCAAAAAAGGTTTATTCATCTCCTTTCAAAAATACCCTTCTGTGCTCATTCTGGATTTATGAAGTGATGAAGATTTTGTAAGTGACTCATGTCTTCCTTTTTAACTTAATCTCTGTGAAATGCCTGAGAACTGTTTTCCCATTGCTCACTCTAGGGTCGCCAAGGGATGAAAGGTGATGCTGGAGAGCCAGGACTTCCAGGCCGAACAGTGAGTTGGTCTCTAAGTTGCCTTTTCTTCCCCCTGTCATGCGTTATTTGAAAATTTCCCTTTGTAGTGCCTCAAAAGGTGAACCCAGGTTAAGTAGCAAAGCGGAAGCCTGGATATGTGTTTCACCTCATTTCCATTTCATATCCTGGTCTTAGCCTTCAAGTTGGTGCTGTTCAATTCAGGTATCTGCTCGTTGACTGAGCATCTCCTGTATGCTTGGCAATGTGCTTGACTCTGTTCTCCAGTTTCTTTTCAGAGTCTCTGGAATTAAAAAAACATTTTGGAAAAGAGCAAGGATTCTCTCCCACACAGGAAGTATATTATAATGTTTCACTTGTTTGTTTCCTTCTGTGCAGGGAACTCCAGGGTTACCTGGCCCACCAGGACCAATGGGACCTCCAGGAGATAGAGTAAGTTTTCTTGGGCAGGCTATAATGATGTTGGAAATGATGTCACATGATTGCCTATTAATTAAGAACCCTTCAAAATCCAGTTTGCAAGGCTGGTAATGAATCATGTATCTTGTGGAAAGCTGCAAAGCTAATGTCAGTGGACCACCCAACATCAGATCAATGTCAAGGTCTTTGAAATAAAATGGTGGGACTCTAGGGGAGTCTTTGAAATTTTAATTTTCAGAAAATTTCTTACTGTATCATATTCATAAAAAGAAGTCCAGAAAAGGAGTTTTAACTGATTAAAAAGAGATTTAAGGATCTCAGCAAATTGTTTTAAATCTTAAAATTAAAATCTTAGTTATGAGGCAGCTTTTCTGTAACCATGAGGGTAGCCTTGACTCCCGTAGCACTTTCTACAAACTCAAGACATCCTGTCTACACCTTTAGAACTCAAATACCACTTCTAGGCCTTGATGGTAGGGTAGACAGCTGGTATTTAGTAGGAACTTTTCCTATTGGTAGCAGCTTTCAGGTTTGGTTTTGACTTAGCACGAAAGCAGTACAGGAAGCCCAGTCTTCTCTAGGATAAGTTAATGAGAAGCATGGTGAACATGACCTCTATGCTCTATTCATCAATGATGTGAAACATTTGGTTCCACAGGAGACCACAAATGCTTTAATAAAAAGAACCCAGAAATTTTAAGAGTTTCGCAAAACAAAGGAACTAATGACTTTTCAGCATCTTATGGTTCCAAAAATAGTCTGAGAGTAGTTTGTATTTTGATTAATCAATCTAGTTAAAATATATGACTAGCAGCAGGATCTGAGGAAGCCAGTACTGTAACAGCTGTCACTAAACATAGATCTATTAGCCTTAACACCTCCAAGACACCGCTGGGCAGAGGCAGGCCATTCAGAGGGAGCAAAGATTTGCCCTAAGATAATACAAAATGGTAGATGATATGCCAGTGAACTTTATTTGTTCCCATGCCTCCTTTTGAGTTTGGGGGAGAGATATGACAGAGGTCAAAGAGAAAACTATTTTCTGGGATACGGGATGTGGAGGTAGTTCTGACATACACATCTTCTGACTCTTTTGAGACTGGCACGTTAGGTTTTTTTTTAATTCTTATTTTACAATAAAGGACAACAGTGAGAGTACAAGGGTGACAAGTCAGTCTTCTTTATTAGAAAGTAAACCCCAGAATATTGCGGTTGAGAAGTGGTGATGGACTGACTTGCTTGCTGCTGCTATGACTGAAACTTTGTGCCCATCACATCCACCCCAATGTGGGCTTCATGCAGACACACGGCGGGGTCCCTAGCATACTTCTCAGCAGCACTGCCTTTCTGGACTGGCGCTCAGACAGACATCACCATCAGGCAGCGTCACTGCATCCTTGAAAAGTAAGGGACTGGAAGGGACTGTGCTCTTCCGTTCTCAAATTCTAGTCTGTGTCCAGCTTTGTGGTGAGGCCACCCTGGGATGAGGGCAAGAGAACTTTTCAGGATACTGTTCTCCCTTTTCCTTCACAGCCTGTGTACCTCCCTACTGCTTAGTAAACGACCACTAATGCAAAAAGGAGGGTGCATAGCTAGTGGGGCATCAACAATTTTAGAAAGTTGGAGAGATGGGAATCTCAGCTGAAACAAAACAAAACTTGAACTCAGTAGTGGAAGTGAAGAGAAGGAAACACAAGAGATCAAGGCCAAGAGTTGTGGTGAGGAATGAAGAATTTGTTAGCAGGATCAAGTAGGGAGAAACAAGATACAGAGATCGTCTTCCGCACAGACGATTTTTGACATGAGGCACAGTATTGGGGGCTATTAGAAAGTAACCAAAGAACCACATATACAGGTATCTGTACATGTGTATCTATGAAAATGGTCATCGGTCTTCTCAGCCACCTTCACATGGGTAGAAGTGAAAATAACTGCTGTGGCTTGCACCAAAATTGAAGAATAAAATAAAATTGTGGTACGAAGTTCTGCAGATGGCATAATGGGTAGCCTTTTTGAGTACTTCACAATAAATCTTCTTCACTCCAATTTAGGAATATGTTTCCTCTAAAAGGAAATGGTTGATCAGAAAGTTCTTAGACTGACTAAAGGGGGATTAATTATTTAGAAATATGATACTTACCATAAAAAATGAAAAAGAGCATCCTATATAGTTGGAGAAACTTGGGTAGAAGAAATTTTATTCAAATTGTCCAAGTAATATTATAGGGAATTTTTTTCTTAAGTGGCTGTTAGAAGTGATACGGATGTTACATCAGATAGGGTTAGGATCTGTTTTTGTTAGTCAGGCCTAGATCTTCCAGCAAACAGCTGAAATCTTATCTCTAAAAGTTTCTGAAAAAAGTCTTTTTTTGGGGGGGGGGGAAGTGGAATATTTCCAACAAAGTAAAAAGAATAATTTAAACTTCTATTGTAAAGTCAATGCACTAATAAAAAGTGTGGATACTTAATTCGGGAAGAGATCCAAATTGTTGACTTTTGTGAAAATCCAAGAATATGGATGAAACGATTACTTTCACACTCTGCAGAAAATGAGACAAAAATCTCTGACAGAGGAATGCAACATCTCTAAAAAATGACCTGACTCAGAAATCCTCGGCTGGATTTCAGAGATCTGCTGTTGAGAGTGAATGCTAAGTGGGTAGCAGGATGACTCATTCCAGGCGAAGGTCATTTGGCACTGTACAGAGAGAGAAAAAAATAACATATAAATGCGGGCGCACGAGCCAGAGATCAAGCCTGTGGGGAGATGTGCTCTATTCCTGCCTAGTGAACTGACGCTGAGGCAGTTCTGGCCTTTGTGTGTGATGAAGAGAGACAGACCACTGCAAAAATTAACTGCTTATTATCAGGATTGAGGATTTCCTCTGTTTTGAGTGGAGGGCAGTTAAGACAGCTTTGCCTCTGTTTTTTTTTTTTTTGAAACAGGGTACCACTCTGTCACCCAGGCTGGAGTGCAGTGGTGATCATGGCTCACTGCAGCCCTGACCTCTCGGGCTCAAGTGATCCTTCCACCTCAGCCTCCCAAGCAGCTGGGACCACAGGTGTGTGCCACCATGCTTGGCTATTTTTTTTCTTTCACTTTTTTTTTAGTGACAGGGTCTCCTTTTGTTGCTCAGGCTGGTCTTCAACTCCTGGGCTTAAGTAATCCTCCTGCCTTGGCCTCCCAGAGTGCTGCGATTGCAGGCATGAGCTATTGCACCCAGTCCAGCTTTGCCTCTTTTGAGAGAGGAAGAAAGAAATTCACCAGGAGTGGAGACTTAAGTAGTCCTGCTCTAGCTGTCTGACAATTGCTCAGGGAATGAGGAAGGGAGTTTTCTAATTGGGTGGTCAGGATTTTCCATACAGACTTCTCTATGTCTGTGTGCATGGCAGGGCATGAAGACTTGAGAGCATATGTTAAAATAATTTTATTATTTATGTTTAATATATATTCTTAGATAAGGGGGAGTTTAAATGTATAGTAAACATTCATGTTAAATATTTACTGCAGAGCTTAATATTTGCATATTTGGTAAAGGAATGTTTTATAATAAAAGTTTGATGATTTCATCTTAAGGAAATTTTAGGCTTTAGAACATGATGTATTGACCAGTATATATTATAAATATTCTATTAAATATATGACTAAAATATCCGGAAGCTGTGATAAAAGCAATAGGGAGGAATTCTTACTGTTTTGTTGAGGGTAAAGGGTGCTGATATGATGGAAGAGAATGAAGGCGTGGAGAATTCACCAAAGGGAAATATGAATTTCTAAGTTGAGAGTCCAATTCCCAGCAGACAAAGGAAGACTCTGCCACCATAATATCATCTTTTATGATACCACTTGCTTTTCTCAGCAACTTTCCTTTCCTCTCACCTGCATCGTTCCTGGGCCAACCTGTGGACATTGGTTTTTCCATAGAATGTATAAATCTTCCTTTAGACTTCTTTATGCTATTACAAAAGAAAAAAAAAATCTTCATGAAGGGAATCTGCCTTCCTGAGAGAAGGTTAGTTTGGCTCTTAAAATTGTTTTATTTATAACTATACAAGTGAATGAGCATAGAAGTTAATTATTCAGTAAAAGGCATAAGTTAAATTGAAAATATTTTTTTTCTTTTTTTTTTTTTTCTTTTGCTTTTTGCCTTCATATTGAAAGCTCACCTGCCAAACAGCACGTTGGGCTAAATCCTTCTCTTCAGCCTTCAGCTTTAGCAACTTGTTTAGCATCTTTTCTTTTCACTTGCTCATGACCTCCCTAACTGTAATTACTTTCATTTTTACAATAGGGCTTCACTGGAAAAGACGGTGCAATGGGACCCAGGGGCCCACCGGGGCCACCGGTAAGAACTAAATGTGTTTCAGTTTTGTGCCCTTCAGCCCCGACCCTCTCACTCCATTTGGCTAGAGAAGAGCCAGGTAACCTGCTTTTGAAGCACATTCAATCTGTGCTGTGGAGTATATCATTGAGGGAAATGTGTTTTTATTTACCTACATCAAAATGTGCTAGAGAAAACAGATGTGTTAAAATACGGAATCTTTCTGTTTAATCAAGTTACACTTGAGAAAAAGAAAAAAAAATCCCTAACTAACTAGCTACTAGCTGGTTGGTGCCTCAGTTTCTTCATCCCTACATTGAGTGGTTGGGTTTTATAACCTCAGTGGTTCAGTTATCTCCTGTTACAGAATTTTAAGAATCTGTGGCTATAACATTTAAAATTTAAGAACAGTTATTATTGAACAGCCATCAGTTGTTCTGAGGAAGTCAGTTTTATCTACAACTAAAAAGGTCTTCAACTTAAGATATTGGGAAAAATACTTAAATTAATGATTTTGAAACTGCCATCTGTATACTTGCATCCAGGTGAGATCCCAGTAAAATTGTTTGAGGTGATGGATAGCCTCCATGTCTGTGTGGCAGGATATGAAGACTAAAGAGCATATGTTAAAATAATTGTATCATTTATGTTTCAAATATAGATCTTTAGGTAATGGGGGATTTAAATGCACAGCAAACTTTCATGTTAAGTGTTTACTGTAGAGATTAACACTTGCGTAATCAATGGAGTAGAGGATTGCTTGACAAAATCTGAACATTCCATGTTAAGAAAATTTTAGGCTTTAGAACCTGACGTATTGGCCAGTACATATTATAAATATTCTATTAAATATAGGACCAAAATGTCTGGAAGCTGTGGTAAAAGCAACAGGGAGAAAATCTTATGATTTTGGTGGGGTTAAGGGTGCTGACATGATGGAAGGGAATGAAAGTGTGGAGAATGCTCCAAAGGGAAAAATGAATTTCTAAGCTGAGAGTGCAATTCTCAGCAGACAAGGGAAGACTCTGCTGCCATGGTGCCCAACTTAGCACAAAACTGGCCACCTTCTTAATTCTTCTCCAGCCCAAATTTTCAACTTCTGTGTTTTGAAGGATTGTCTGGTCTTGTAGTAGGAAACTTTAAAAAAAAGGGAATTGCTTTCTGCAAATCCACTTTGTAACCAATTTACCAGGATCACAGTCTTAAATTGTGAAACTGATTGTATACGTATGCATGTATTTTTCAACTGGTCTCAAAATATATTTTAAAACTATATAGTCCATAAGGATTGCACTGTAATTGTCAAGAGTTTTTTATTTCATGTTATCTTAAAATTTGGTTTTATTCTTCCTGAATGTGTAATTATGAGTTGTTTCATTTAAACGCTTTTAAAACAAGCTGTATTCATTTTCTTTAGATGGGATTTTCTCTTTGTCATAACAGTCCCCTTCCCTCTCCATGTGTTGTAGGGAAGCCCAGGCTCCCCGGGAGTCACAGGACCAAGTGGGAAGCCAGGAAAACCTGGAGATCATGGCAGACCAGTAAGTGGACAGCTTGCATGTCTACTGACAGTCATTTCACTGTGGAAATAAATAATGAGAACTGCAAGCCTTTGTCATATTTAGGTTATCTCTGCTGTAATGTGTTTGAAGCATTTGTTGAAACCATGCTAAACTCATGGATTTGACTTGGTACCAGTTCTAAATTTTTCTCTCTGGGTTGTTATAATATTCTGGGATGAAAATTGTGGTCACTGGGTTTCTTTAAAAGGAGAATGGGATTATGAGCCAAGACACATATTTCTGCACTGTATAAACACTCAGAGCTGGGTCAGCAAAATGATTCTTTTTACTTAGGAGTGGTATGCTGCTTAGGATGGAAAAATACATGATGATGGTGTACAGCGCCTCCATCCCTAGCTTGCTAATATTAACCCTTTTGTGGCATTATCCAGCTTTCCATTTGTTCTTTTCTATCTAATTGAGGAGGCTAGAACATCAGAACCAGAATTAAAGTTATTTATTAACTTTAATTGATCATTTTACTTTTTAAATACTGTCCTGCCCCAGTTTATACCCCATTTAACTTTCTCTTATGCAGATATTTTGGTTAAAATAGTAGTTGAGATAGTAGTACACATATTTGGTATTTCCAAATTAGTATCTCCAAAACTGAATTTGAAGTGTCTAAAATATCCACAATTATTTGTAATGACTGTTGGGCTGCATATTTTTTATGAACTTTTCCTTTTTTGTGTTTATGAAGTGTGAATTTATTTAAGCATTTTTTTTTGTCTGAATAGCATCCTGAAATATAAAAATTTATCTTAAAGACAATTAAGTCCAACTATTAGCAGTGACAAAAATTTATCAGGGCTTTTCTCTGGACAGAATTTCTCCTTTTTAAAGTATTGTTCAAATTACACAAACCCAAGTTTAAAAAAAGTAATTTCAGACAGACTTCGGATTGGACATTTATGTGATAGGGCTTGCCTTGTATGGTTCATAAAATTAAGCAAGCAACATAAAGATAGAAGGACTCCTGGTATATTAGTTTAAAAAGAATGACAAAAACCGCAATTACGTTTGCACCAACCTAAATACTTTAAAATCTGTGTGTACTCTAGCATGTGACTTTATTACTCTCTTTTCCTCAATGGATCATGGTAGAAACTTTGCAAGAGCAATTGTAAGTATATGAAACTTTTCTACCCATTCAGCATTTCATTTTGTTTTACTATGACCTCAATAGTGTCTTATATAAGAATATTACTCATATAATTGATGGCTGTAGCTAGACGCCTAAAAGAAATGTCTACAGCTATTACTTGAAATATGATCTATAAATATTGGAAATAAAGATGATGTCTACAAATCGTGAACAATAGGACAATCTCAGGGTGCCAATAAATTAAAAATCACATCAGAACAATCTCAAAATAGCAGTAAATGTAAAAAATCCTGCACTTGCAAAATGCTCCAAATACAATAATATTAGTGTTTCCACAAAAATCTAATACTTTTGGCAAGGAAATAGACAACTCCGGTTTTTCTTATGATAATTATAATTTGGTATACATTTATTTAGATCCCAGCACTTTCCCTTTTCTCCTTCATTTTCCTCGTCCTTCAAAAGTAGCAAATTTCCTCTCTTTTTCTTCTCTATTTTATCTTACCTTCCTCTTATTTATGAAACCAAACATAGCAGATAGGTATATATAGGTCTTAGCAGAGAGCTTGGCTTAATCATTGTTAGCTTATGTCATTAGCTATTATAATCAGTTGATATCTTCTTGCTAACTTATAATACTTGATATTCTATAGGAGATGTTTCCATGAGATGTTCATAGAATACTTCATTAATAAACATGTATTGGTTTAGTGCCTATAATATGCTAGCCAGTGTTCTAGGGTCAGGTGATATAACAGCAAACAAGACAAAGTTCTTGCCTTCATAGACATTCTGAGGGGGGGCGGATATAGACAAAACCATGTAAATATAGGTTCCCATGATAATAAGTATCATGAAGAAGCAAGAAACAGAGTAAAGGGTTAGAGAATGATTGTGCTGGTGGGAAGGCAGCTATTTTGGATACAGTCATCCAGGAACCTCTCTGACGAGGTGACATTGGGATGAAATGAGGGAAAAAGCTATTTGATCTATGGAAAGAGGGTTTCAACCAGAGGAAACAGCATGAATGAAAGCCCTGGCTGAGGAATGCGTCTGACATATGAAAGGAACATCTAACAGGTCTGGGTACCAAAGTGAAGGGGGTTAAATGGAGAGGGATAAAATATCAGGTCAGATAGCTAGGCATAGATGATCATGTGGACCATGTAGCCCATGATAAGGAATTATTGTTTTCCTCTAAGTGTGATGGGAATGGGATGGAAGGCTCTTAGAGTCAAAGGAGTGATATGATCTAATTTTTCTTTAAAAAATATCATTCTGGTTTTTGTGTGGAGAATAGACTATAAAGTAGCAAAATGGGGAGCAGGGAGAGCAGTTAGGAGGCTATTGGAGTAGTTTCAGGCGAGAGTCTTGGTTTGGACTGCGGTGGTTTCCATGGAGACGGTGAGAAGTGGTTTGGTATGGGATATTACCTGATTTGTCAATGATTTAGATGTTCCTTCGGTGATAGCAGTTGGCAGCCTGGAAATATATTACCGAAAGACAAAAACTTGCTGTATTCTAAGGAAAACTTTTCCAATATCTCTTATGGTGAGAGGCTTATGACAGTGTAGGGCCAAATATTCTATGCTTGTATTTAGATGTAGGATCATTTAGATTGAGTTATTCATTAAGAGAGAAACCCAGTTTCTTTTCTTTTTTATTGTAGAATTTTTTTGTTATTATACTTTAAGTTCTGGGGTACATGTGCAGAATGTGCAGGTTTGTTACATAGGTATACATGTGCCATGGTGGTTTGCTGCAGCCATCAACCCATCACCTACAATAGGTATGTCTCCTAATGTTATCCCTCCCGTAACCCCTGATTCCCTGACAGGCCCTGGTGTGTGATGTTCCCCTCCCTGTGTCCATGTGTTCTCATTGTTCAGCTCCCACTTATGAGTGAGAACATGCAGTGTTTGGTTTTCTGTTCTTGTGATAGTTTGCTGAGAACGATGGTTTCCAGCTTCAATCCAGTTTCTTTCATCTCAAATGTACAAAGAATCACTCAATGAAGTTAAGGGATATATATTGAGCTAAGTAGCTCACAAAAACCTGCTGGTTCTTAGTGAGACTGAATGGAGACTAATCTCATGGACGTTCCACAATAACCAGCTGAGATAACCAACCATGATGATACAAAGCAAAGTATGGCAACACAAGGGCAATCTTCATATGTATTTTAGTTCCATATGTATCGTGAATTGCATTGTAAAAAGTGTGCATGGTCCATAACTTTTACAATTGTGACCACAAAATTCACATCTGTCCACTGTTTTGGAGGTGCTTCAGAGACAGAGAGAGAGAGAGAGAGAGATTAGATTCCTTTTTATAGAAAAGCAGAATGTGAGTAACATGGATATAAATGTGATGTGTCATTTTGCTAATGCTTTAGAAAACAGAACTTGTTCTCTTTCATCATTATGTGCATTCATGCATCATTTTAGAGTATGTTTGTCAGTTTCTTATGTATGCAATTCATATTTTTCAGGGTCCATCTGGGTTGAAAGGAGAAAAAGGTGATAGGGTATGTATTTTTTTAAAAAATCTTACGTTTGTGTGTTAAACATTGAAGTCTAAAATTATAGAACTAATATGCTAATCATTCTCATTAATTTAACAAGGGAGACATTGCTTCCCAGAACATGATGCGAGCAGTTGCAAGACAAGTCTGTGAACAATTGATAAGTGGTAATGTTTCTTTTCTTTTTACTGTGTGAATTGTTTGAAAATTAATTGCAGAAAATGCAGAGTTTGGGTCATAAAGTTTCTAAAGAGATTTCTCTTTCATTTTGATAAGCTCTTGTTTTTATACATTGTCAGTTTTGCATCTGCTTAAAGGTGATATTTTAAAGATTGTCACTAAGATAAAATAATAACCCAAGGTACAATAATAGCAGCAAACTTAATTTCTAAGACATTGGATATTTTAAGTTATGACCTTTAAGTCGTTTTATGACCTTAAGGAAGGGGCTCACGAAGATTAATTTGATCAGTGAAAGTTGTTTTTGGTAGGAAACTCTGGCCTCTCTGTTTTTCACAGGCTCTTCTTATTCTATAAGGCCTGTTAAGTAATGAAGCTCAGTACCTGCAGACTGGTGTGGGCCTTAAATCCAGAACTCGCTCTTTGAGAAGGCTTAATCAATGTTTTTCATTGTGTGGTACTGAGGAACACCTGCCTTGGAATCACCTATGTTGCTTGTTAGAAGTGAGAGTTCCTGCACCATGTCCTAAGCTAAGTGAATCATTGTCTTTGGAGATAAGGCCCAGAAATCCAGATTTTTCAAGTTGCCCCACAGGCAATTCCAGTTTGCACTGAAACCTGATTATCATTGCCTTAGATATACAGACAATTGTAGAATTATCTAATTATAAAAAAGGTTTTCTTTTGAGTGATATCACCTGGCAAACCTCAAGACTTTATTTCAGAGCCATATTAAACTTTAACAACTTTTTATATTTGTAGTAGTGTTTGTGGCTTATAGGTCAGCATTTTGTGGAAACAATTATTTATCAGGGACTATTTTGTCCTGGATGATTAGACTGTCTTAATTTTATTTTTAGGATTCTAATTAGATTGTTTCCTGGAAGGGGTGCAGAATGGAGATGGATTTCACTACACACTAAAACAGTTTCACTCTCTCATCCCTCCTTTATTGCATTTCTTACTAACAAGCCTTATTTCTACTTGTAGGTCAGATGAACAGATTCAATCAGATGCTGAATCAGATTCCAAATGATTACCACTCCAGTCGCAACCAGCCAGGCCCGCCGGGTCCACCGGGACCTCCTGGCAGCGCAGGAGCCAGAGGAGAACCTGGACCTGGGGGGCGGCCAGGCTTCCCGGGCACACCAGGGATGCAGGGACCCCCTGGGGAACGAGGTAGGCATTTCTGGCTTCTGTATTGCGATAAAGGAAGGAATTTGCAAACGTAGGAGCTAGGACAGGTTGAAGGTGTCTGGAAGGTGACCTAGGCAAACTACTTTCACTAGTCTTGTTTGGACAGCCTCCGAAGAGCTGTCAGGCAACTCACAGGCCATAGGGATCCATGTCTTAGAAAAATGGCATGTCTTTATCAGATCTCAGTTAATGCTATCAGATCTCAGATAATGCTATTTTCTGACTTTTGTTGTTGTTAATGGGAAAACCTCTATCTTGGCAAACTAAATCAGCTACTCAAATCTTATTACTCTCTGTGACCGTGGCAAGAGTTGAGCAGCAACTGAATGTTCTTAGGCAGCCCTAGAGTTTTAGATCTAACTTATTTCGGTTCCTTTATTCAGGGTCTGGCATTGGTCTTGTATGTTTGTTTGACTCTAATTTCATGGTGTAGATAAGTGCAGTTGAAGGAAAAGCAGAAAAATAGGACTATTTGATTCCAGATATTTCAGGACTCTGGGTACCCACTTTTGTCAAAGGAGTACTTAATATTCTAGAGAAAACCTACGTGTTTCTATAATTCTGCTGGTTTGGCTGCTGTGCTAATAGGGCTACTAAAGACAAAATACCTTTAATATGTTTTTCAATGAGATATTATAACTATTTCTTCAGGATGATTGTTCCTAGTTACTATTTAAAAATACATTAGACATGTTTGTTTACTTCAAATAATTTTTCCCCTGCTTTGTAGCCAAATTTTTTCTCAGCCATGAATCTAGAATTACACAAATGTCTAGAAAGAACTTGGCTTAAAGAGTGAACTGTGAAAAATTAGGTTCTGCTTTCACTAAGGAAATGAATTACTTGAATCAAATATTATCAGTTAAGATGAAAATTACATGTTTCCAGATAATTTCTCCCCTGTGCTTTCTCTTTCTCTCCTTCCTTAGGTTTGCCAGGAGAGAAAGGTGAAAGGGGTACTGGATCTCCGGGACCTCGGGGGCTGCCTGGACCCCCAGGTAGGTTTGCTAGTATGTTAAACAGGCAAAGAGTATCAACACTGAGAGGGCACACCGTCCCGAAGAGATTCACAACTTCATCCTGTTATTCTTTTTTTTTTTTGAAACGGAGTCTTGCTCTGTTGCCCAGGCTGGAGTGCAGTGACTTGATCTTGGCTTACTGCAAGCTCTGCCTCCTGGGTTCACACTATTCTCCTGCCTCAGCCTCCCGAGTAGCTGATACTAGAGGTGCCCACCACCAAGCCCGCTAAATTTTTTGTATTTTTGGTAGAGTGTTAGCCAGGATGGTCTTGATCTCCCGACCTCGTGATCTGCCCGCCTCGGCCTCCCAAAGTGCTGGGATTACAGGCATGAGCCACCACTCCTGGCCAACTTCATCCTGTTACTAGAGCTTCAAGCATTCTTATTACCATGGCATATGTTTTAGCAAGAAGTTCAACCTCCATAACTTCATTTTCATGTTCCCTTTGTTAAAGAAATGAAAAGGTTATATTAGGCATTAACTATAACATTAATATATGATGAAATGAATTTTAGTGACACAAAGGGTTGCTATTGCCTCTCTCTCCTTCCCTCCTTCCCTTCCTTCCCTCCCTCCCTCCCTCCCTTCCTTCCTTCCTTCCTTCCTTCCTTCCTTCCTTCCTTCCTTCCTTCCTTCCTTCCTTTTCTTTTCCTATTTTGTTTGACCTCATAGCCTTTAAAGATGGTTATATTTCCTGTTTTTTCCAGTAGTCTTCAATATGGGGCTATTAGACTGAGAAAACATAGCCTCACTAAAAGGCCTGAGATATTGGTAAATTTCATTCACTGTTCTCCCAAAGCATTTTTATATTTTGGAAAGGAATACTAGTTGTCTGATGCATTTTGTTTACTAGGTTGTAAATGATTTCTTTTTTCATTATAAGGCACATGATACCCTTGCAACCAAGGACAGCCCTGTGGCTAAATCATTCCATTTATGTTAACTGTATTGATCCAGAAACAACATTGCTTCACATAGTCTGGAGGTGTGGAGCAGACACTGCCCTCTTTTGATGGCAGCTCAATGTGGCTGCCTAACAGAGCTGTTTCCTTCAGGTGCTCTTTTCTCTGTGAGGGTGGGAGCAAACTAAAGAACTCACTGATATCTCTGGTTTGGCTGAATTCTTATTAAAACAGATTTTCTGTGATAAAATACTTAAAGTAGTAGATTTTTGGCATTAACTCTGATGAGTCATTGGTAAGAAAGTTCCATCACACCTTGGTTCATGTTTGGTATTTCTTAAGGAAACATTTTCTTACCATACAATAGTAAATTGTCTAATCTTGAGGTAGTAGAGGTGCCACTTAAAGTACTGGTTGCTACCTCAGGAGTTGTATTTGACAAGAGGGGAAATACATTTGTTTTAACTCCACACTAGGTCCACAAGGAGAATCCAGAACAGGTCCACCAGGGTCCACAGGTTCAAGAGGTCCCCCTGGCCCCCCTGGCCGTCCTGGAAACTCAGGTATCCGAGGACCCCCGGGTCCTCCTGGATACTGTGATTCGTCTCAGTGCGCCAGCATCCCATACAATGGGCAAGGCTATCCAGGTATGTTGTTGCCATTGTAGGAACTCCAATTCACCTGAAGTAAAGAACTTTATGGAAATGAAGTTCCTTAGGCTTGAAGGAAGGTTGATTTGAAGATGTCTTGAAGATAACAACTCTTTCAGTTCTGACTGTATATAGTAAGAGTGTTCACTACCATAGCATACAACATTATTTCACTGTTAGGATTGAATTATTTTCTTTTTTTCCCCATGTTTCTGCATTTACCAAATCACATCATAAACCTCCCCTTATTTCTCTTGGGACTTCAATTGACTTTTTTTTTTTCTTTTCCCAAAGATTGGGAACAGGGATTTGTTAAACACAACTGTAAAATGCCAAGAATATGTATTTAAAAATTGTTTTGGAAATCTAATTTATAGGCAAACTATGTGATAATATGGTGTAGACGACTGAACATAGTTAACTGTCCCATACTAGCCATAGAATTAATACTTATAAAATATGGGACTTAATAATTGTTTTAAAAGATTGTTAATGAAATTCTAGTGTTTGACAATTGTAGAGGGCAGAAGTCTCCTATACCTGATTTTGTGGGATGTGAGGACTGGGGAGATACGCCAATCTGGAAATAAGATAGTCATGCTGTGGTCGATGGCTACCATTTCATTAGTGCACCCTCAAGCATCTTGCAAATTTTAAAAATGATACTGCTGTTTGATATGATTTGCTACTTTCAAATAGTGCATGAGTAGTTGAATATCTAAATATCTAAATATCTATATATCTATATATTTAAATGCATAATTACATATGACCAAAAGTAATAACAAATCTTAATGTATATTTCATGCAACCCACTCACAGAATTGCAATTTAATTCTTTATAAAATAAATTTAAATTACCACCTCCTTATGGGATGTGAGAATAACTAAAAATATATGGATATATATATATACTTTAACCATTACATACGTAGATGGATGTGTATTTATATTTTTTACTTAGTCATTCAACTTTTAAAAACTATCATCTTTGACCTGTTTCAGGTTCCGGCTAACACATTTTCTAAGTCGCCAGTGCTGCTTACAGTTTGAATACATGAAAATCCTGTTTCTGAGATGTTTGCGCACGTGCTTATTAGGAAATGAGTCTGTATGGAAATCTCACCACAGATAATGGTTAACGAACCGGGTCGACATCACAAAGGAGGGTGGAGACTCTTTTTACTAACTTGAATGAGACAAAAGCAGTGGTGTCAGTTTATAAGCCTGATGCATTTCAGTAATAATGTAGAAAAACATTCTTTTAAAAAAGTTCCAACACACAGCCATGAGGAGCCTCAGTTGTGAAAGAGGTGCATAATAAAACTACTAACCAGAGGAGACTATGCCATTTTAAGAAAAACAATTAACCTGGTTAAAGAGAAATGTCTTATGTAAATAATAAACTAATTGTGGCTTGTAAATGATTTGTATGTGATCCTGTCGACTAAAATCACTTAACAATTCTACAATAAGCTTCTGCATCAAAGCCTGCCGCTTGCTCTATGCCGGAATAACACCAAATGGAAGCTCCTCATCTCT
The DNA here is from genome assembly GCF_000951045.1 of Mandrillus leucophaeus. Classification (NCBI taxonomy): domain Eukaryota; kingdom Metazoa; phylum Chordata; class Mammalia; order Primates; family Cercopithecidae; genus Mandrillus; species Mandrillus leucophaeus. The sequence goes on along the minus strand of NW_012108008.1, from coordinate 357,916 downwards.
TGCTTGTTAGCGATGTGTCTGATTCAGGGCATCTGTCTCTGTTACTTTTTTGTCCGTGTCCTCTCATTTGGGTTTTGTAACTGCAGTTTTCAAACCAAAGTTTAAAATCACCTTTTCTTCCTGTTTTGCTGTAGTCACTGGTGTTCCTCACCCACCAGCTGTAACTCAGTTAGTGTGAGGTACAGCCACAGAAGATGTCATGTACTGTATATTACCTGGTGATAGTTGCTTTTCACCCCCCGAGTTCAGTTTCTAGGAGCCAATAAAACTTTCCCTCACCTCCTCATCTTTCCAAGTTCTTTGAATTGAGGAGTTTGAAGGCATGAACAGTTACTTGGGGATTTGTGAAAATCCTACTTAGGTACTGCGTTTACAGTTTTTTGGTCCAGTCTCTGACCCTTCCCAGGTATTTGTGCAATGATTGTATTTACTGCTGGATTTTTGAAGGTTGTTTTTTTTTTTTTTTAAGACAGTGCCATTTCATTATTTGATTATCACCAAATTCTCTGGAAGTAATGGGGACATTGTAACTTATTTATAGTTATGAGATTAAGACTGGAGTGCCATCACTGCGGGTGATGATTTAGCTTTTGCTGTGTGTGTGTGCCTTCCAAATCATGCCATAACTGTAATGTTGAATCGGACAGAGCCTTATGTGCCCGAGGGCGGGGCCTACCTGCCTGAGCGCGAGCCCTTCATCATGCCAGTGGAGCCCGAGCGGACGGCGGAATATGAGGACTACGGCGCAGACGAGCCTGCAGAAGAGACTCCTGAGCCCCGCGGGCGCTGGCGGCGCGCCCTGTCCCACGGACCCGGGCAGTGAACCAGAGACCACGCGCCGCGCCGCGAGGCTCGGGGGAGGTGTTGAAATTCTCATTTACAGGTCAGATAGAGCAGTGTACGTCTTTTCTGCGGTGTTTCTTCCAGCGTTGCTCATCCTGGAGTACCCTTTCTGATTGTAGAGAACCTTGTTTCTGCAGGAAGCCTAGCTCCAAGCACGCAGTCTGTAGACATTTTTGCCTTTGCCCTTGAAATGCTTGCAAAATACTTTGTTCACAAAAGCTGCAAAGACAGAACATGCCGTGTGCCTTTAGTTAGCACAGCGGGCAGCCTCAGTGAAACTCTTAGGTAAAGCAGTAAGTTCTGGAACCCAGAGCTACTGAGTATTTCGAGCGGGCAGTTTATCTTTTGCTATACTTATCTGCAATTCAATTACACCACTATTCAAATAATTCCCCTCCTAAAACCAAAAGGGAGGGAAACGTCAACTTCATTGCAATTATTTATCTTCCTCTTCTATCTCTGTTATACACCGGGGCATAGAATGCTCGTATACATCTCTTTAACAACCACCAACCTTAAGCCATGTAGATGAAGTTAGTGCATCAACGGGATGCAGTTCCATATTGCCTTAAACCTCCTTGTTTTAGACACACTAACATTTATGCCCAATTGCAGATTATTCTGCAGAGATGGAATTGCATGTTTGTGTTGTATATTTAGTATGAACTTTTTTCAGAATATAATATTTCTTAGTTATCAAAAGCAGTTGGAAAACGTTTGCAAGACTATGAACATAGAATTGCTGCTTTTATATTTTAACTGCAGATTGTGAATTTCACTGCCTTATATTATTTATTTCTGAAACAAAAGAGGCATTTTTCAATAAAACTACTGAAAATTTGACATGGCATGTTTCTTTCTTTGAAGGGCCTTTTGGACTGCCTCAAGTGGTTGTTACAACAAACAAGTTCATATCCTTGGATACGGTTACAAATCTTGCTAATACTATTAAATTATGCTAAATAACTTTAGATTTTTAATGATACGGTGAAGTCATAGAAAGAGAGTAGTGAGAGCCTTAAAAAGCCCAACAGATTCCAAAGGCTTTATTAGGAGTATAGAGGATGTGTGGGTTGGTGGAAAAACAACTACGTATCCTAGGAGACGCCAAACAACCAAATAATCTCTAATAACCCACATGATTTCATATGCATTTAATCACTTTTCTATACCATACTTAACCCAAAAGCGTGTTTAATTGCTAGAAGGAAAATTCCTTAACGGAAAATTTTACATTTAGTGATGCCTTCCTTTTCTGCTTACAAATGCAATAAAACCATTCTAAATATCAAGAAAAACAATGTAAATGTCGGTTTGAAAGAACCAATATCAATTGAAGAGAGAGGAGTAGTGATAGGAAGTTTTCCACAGAGCAAAACATCTGAATTAAATACCTCCTGGAGATGAGGATCAAAACGAACAGATGATACATGAATGCATTACATTTAGGAGGCATCAAGCAGGTTGCTAAACTCAATAGCATTCACTTGTAATTCCCAACACGTGCACTTTTAAAGCTAAAAGGTACTACCAAGACTATCCTAGTTCAACCCAGTTCTTTTGCTTTGCTGGGAAGAAACAGACTGCTAATTAATATCAGAACAAGATTAAGACTCTGGGCCTTGTGATTCTTAATCTAGTTTATCACTAGATGGCCTCCCCCACTCCCATCTTACTCTCTGGGCAGGAGTTTTCAAACTTCCAAGTTCTATCAATTTATTTTGATTAGTTTCTGATTCGCTGGGGTTTCTGATGGTCCTTGATGAAGAACATGTGTATCAAGAGCCTGACGATGGGTGGGTCCTCAGCCGCTGACCCCATGGAGTCCCAGGGCCACGTGGATTCAAGGCATAAAGAAATTGTACTTTCTCTCATTGGCTAGATGTGGGTTTGATTCTTCATATTGGCAATGCACTGATTAACCGCTTTCTATTCTGTTCTGAGAACTCCGGGCTGAGGCAATCCAAACCAGGGACTAAGCACAAAATTAATAACTAGGTGAGATGCTTGTTGTGATGTTTATTTTCATAGTATGTTTACTTCTTAATTGTGTTTGCTGGATTCTGTGTTAAAATTATTTTTATAATCCTTGATTGAGCACATACAGATTAAACAATGGGGAGAAGAGGACAGATAGTCTGTCTTTAAAAACTCACGGAAAAACTACAAGAAATCTAACACATAGGTGCTGGTTTATTTATCCAAACTTTTTTTGAGAAGAATACAGAACAACTTGAAACACTTTTTCTAGCCTTTTCCATTTGGAAGCATTATTAAGAAATTCCTTGTGTGTAATGTATATTTGGAACTAGGGCTTTTATTTTTCAGAAATTTATTTCAACCTGAAATAAATGTGAAGTTGTAGCTTCTAATGAAGTCTACAGTGGGAATGATTTCAAAATTTACAAATAGCATTTATATGGATCCTAATTTCTGAGTGTTTTATAGACTATTGTACAATGACTTAGCAAGTGTAACAGAAATTTGCACATATATTTTCTTAAGTACATGAGCACTCATTTTTGAGTCTATACAGAATTTTGCTGCCTGGGCAGTTGCTCAAGCTTACATTTTATTTTTTGTGCAAAAAAGGTCAATATAATTGTCCCTAAATATTTGTTATTCATTATATCTATTGCACTGCATTTGGCACGTACAATTCTTCCTCATTTGGTTTTAATCATCATTTCTCCCTAACAAAAAGGCGTTTGTGATTATACTGTCCTCATGTGGTCTGCCTCATCAACACTAGCTAGTTGTATACAAAATTGCTGCAGTGACTTTTATTTTCCAAGGCAATATTTTAAATACAAAGTAACATTGATCCTTAAGTTATCTTACACATGTAGTGAGAAAATGGATTTAGATCTGAATATCTATTTATGTAAACATTTATTAGCTTTTCCACTCTTAGATCAGGCTGCCGAAGGCTATTGGGAAAAAAAAAATCATATGGACTAGCTTTTAGAGAATAACCTGTGTTTCCTGTCTCTAACCCTGATCTCTTGCCTAGTTCTATACCAGTATATTCAGCTGTACTGCCTACCCCTCATTGAGTTCCACAGACACCTCAAACTTAACACATCTGGTATTTATTAGGATTAAGTTCAGCTGTGAGTAACAGAAAGCTACAAAATTATAGTGGCTTAAAGAAGTAGAAATGTCTTTATTTCTCATGTTTGTGAAGTCAAGGAACCAGGCTCTTTCTATCTTGCTGCTCTGCTTTCTGTGATTTCCATGGCCAAGTTAGGTTTATGGTCCAAGGTGGTTAATAGAGCTGTAGCTGTTATATCCATATTTCCTGGCAGGAAGGAGAAAGAGGTGAAGAAAATGCTTTATCTTTTAAAGACACCTCCTGGAAGTTGCAAACACAATTTATATTACATACCATTCGCCTTAACTTAATCATTTGGCTACATTTAGCCATAAAGGAAATGGGAAATGTTATCTTTATTCTGGATGGCCATGTGCTCCCTGA
>NW_012108008.1:344874-353545 GCF_000951045.1 Mandrillus leucophaeus | reverse complement strand
GGGCTGAGGCAATCCAAACCAGGGACTAAGCACAAAATTAATAACTAGGTGAGATGCTTGTTGTGATGTTTATTTTCATAGTATGTTTACTTCTTAATTGTGTTTGCTGGATTCTGTGTTAAAATTATTTTTATAATCCTTGATTGAGCACATACAGATTAAACAATGGGGAGAAGAGGACAGATAGTCTGTCTTTAAAAACTCACGGAAAAACTACAAGAAATCTAACACATAGGTGCTGGTTTATTTATCCAAACTTTTTTTGAGAAGAATACAGAACAACTTGAAACACTTTTTCTAGCCTTTTCCATTTGGAAGCATTATTAAGAAATTCCTTGTGTGTAATGTATATTTGGAACTAGGGCTTTTATTTTTCAGAAATTTATTTCAACCTGAAATAAATGTGAAGTTGTAGCTTCTAATGAAGTCTACAGTGGGAATGATTTCAAAATTTACAAATAGCATTTATATGGATCCTAATTTCTGAGTGTTTTATAGACTATTGTACAATGACTTAGCAAGTGTAACAGAAATTTGCACATATATTTTCTTAAGTACATGAGCACTCATTTTTGAGTCTATACAGAATTTTGCTGCCTGGGCAGTTGCTCAAGCTTACATTTTATTTTTTGTGCAAAAAAGGTCAATATAATTGTCCCTAAATATTTGTTATTCATTATATCTATTGCACTGCATTTGGCACGTACAATTCTTCCTCATTTGGTTTTAATCATCATTTCTCCCTAACAAAAAGGCGTTTGTGATTATACTGTCCTCATGTGGTCTGCCTCATCAACACTAGCTAGTTGTATACAAAATTGCTGCAGTGACTTTTATTTTCCAAGGCAATATTTTAAATACAAAGTAACATTGATCCTTAAGTTATCTTACACATGTAGTGAGAAAATGGATTTAGATCTGAATATCTATTTATGTAAACATTTATTAGCTTTTCCACTCTTAGATCAGGCTGCCGAAGGCTATTGGGAAAAAAAAAATCATATGGACTAGCTTTTAGAGAATAACCTGTGTTTCCTGTCTCTAACCCTGATCTCTTGCCTAGTTCTATACCAGTATATTCAGCTGTACTGCCTACCCCTCATTGAGTTCCACAGACACCTCAAACTTAACACATCTGGTATTTATTAGGATTAAGTTCAGCTGTGAGTAACAGAAAGCTACAAAATTATAGTGGCTTAAAGAAGTAGAAATGTCTTTATTTCTCATGTTTGTGAAATCAAGGAACCAGGCTCTTTCTATCTTGCTGCTCTGCTTTCTGTGATTTCCATGGCCAAGTTAGGTTTATGGTCCAAGGTGGTTAATAGAGCTGTAGCTGTTATATCCATATTTCCTGGCAGGAAGGAGAAAGAGGTGAAGAAAATGCTTTATCTTTTAAAGACACCTCCTGGAAGTTGCAAACACAATTTATATTACATACCATTCGCCTTAACTTAATCATTTGGCTACATTTAGCCATAAAGGAAATGGGAAATGTTATCTTTATTCTGGATGGCCATGTGCTCCCTGAAAATCAGCTACTCTGTTGCTATGTAAGAGGGGAAATGACAAGTGGGGGTAAACTCAAGGCTTTAGTCTTTCATGCGATGTCCAGATCTGAACATTTGTCTCCATAAATATAATTTTCCTCCATTGTCCCCACCAACCACCAAGTTACTCAGGCTAGAAATTTGAGAGCCCTTGGAAACTTCCTTCTTTCACTTCTCACATCCAATTAAGTCTAGCTGATTGAGCTCCTACATATCTTAATCATCTCATTACTACTCAGTTTCAAACCCTTGAGATTTCTTGTCATGACTATAATTCATAGTTTCTTGAATGGTCTCCCTTCCCATAGCCTTGAATCCCCTTAAAAAATGTCTTCTACACAGCTGTCAGGGTGATTTATCTAAAATGCAAGCCTGACTCAACAACGTCTCTTGCTCAACATTCTTCAGGTGGCATACAGATTTCCCTGCAGATCTTGACTCTGCCAATTTCCTATTCCTCCTCTCTCACCAACTTTCCCACTGGACCACCTAGAATTCCCACTGGACCACCTAGAATTCCTATTCCATTATTATCAAACATCTCCAAATCCTCAGCCTCTACAGTGAACAATCCCAGCACCTCTTGGATTGACTCTGAAAATACTGTAGAGACTTTTTATGCCTCCCAAAGTTGGTAGGTGGGGACATGTCCTCCTCACTTCTCAGTGCTGTTTCCAGACCAATAAGTCTTCCTCCTCCTACAAAAAGCCTTTATCATTGGAGGCTCACCGCTAACTTCACATCATTGTAACCTATTTACTTTGCAACGTAGTAGCTAATTTTCATGGGGTACATTGCCCTCCAGAGTAAAGCCTCCAGTAGCGGCTTTAGTACATGGCTCTCAGTGCTTTTCTCCATCCTCATATCTGCCGTCTTCTGGGGACACTTCAGCATCCATATTGGATGACAAATTCAGCGTCCTCAATATTTGACCTTCTTGTTTCAACAACTAATCTTTTTTTTTATTTATTTTATTTTATTTTTTTTATAACTCAGCCTCAGCTACTCAGTAACTCTAAGATCTTAACTTGGACTTGAATTCATTACAAGCTGGCACAACTTTGAAATCACTAATTTAGATGCTGAGCTCTTCTGGGGCTTCCAGCTCATCTGCTCAAGTACCCCACTGCAGCTGTTCCTCAGCTTCATCATGACACCAATGTAGTGAATCTTCTATGTTCTTCCATCCATCAGTCCCTCCTTGTCTTCACTTCCTTTCTTATCCAGCTTGGAATCATGTCCTCATAAAACACTGTTTATTGAACAGCCTTAACTCTAAGGGGGTACAAAACCAGCTTTGTTTGTCTTTAGCCACTGCCTTCAGTTAGGTTCTATGAATATTATTTTTCTATCTTTTATCATACCTCAGATTCATTTCTTTTGGATGATTTTAAGCATGAGTACTGCAATTCAGTCTAGTCCAACTTAATCCAATTGAAACTTTTAATTTCAAACCTGGCTTAGTATTTATTTTCCTTTCTACCTTAAAGCCAGATCTTAGACTTAGGACTTGGACTGCAGAGTTGGATACGTCAGCTCTTTCACTGCAGCTTCTCCAGGTTTAGGTAGGGGAAGCATATTGAACAAAGAGGAGTTAAGATTTCTTCCACGTAACCTGTGCCACTAGTATCTTCTTTTGGATGTGGCAGGTGCCTAAACACTGCCGTTCTCATGGGGTGTCTCAGGGAGCCTGCAGGAGCCCCATCTACTGCCCATTTATTTTCAAAATGACCTCTTCTAATGTACACTCAGCTTTTGTTTCCATGAAACGCCTCACAGCTACTTACTGCTAAGGTCCATTCCCCTTGCCTAAAGTTATTTTAGGAAGTATTCCAGCAGGATGGCTCATGTCTGGCTACCTTCCAAATGTTCATTTGACTACAGCAGACTAAAGCATCCTTGTTAAGCCAAATAAAAGGAGCCTTCCACTACAAATGCTGCTTCTCTTTGCTTGCCTTGTGCCATTCATGTTTCTCCCTTCAAGAACATAAGCCTGTAGGCTAGGTAATCAAGTCTACTGTGTAATAGATATCCACTTACAGAATAACATGCCTTTATAGGCACTCCTCAATCTCTATGACTGATTCCCTTAGAACCTCCTTCACACAGTTCACTTGGGTGAGGGTTTGAAGCACTCTTTCTACAATGGAGGGTAAAGGCCACAACTCTGTCATATAACAATGATTACCTGCTTCAGTGGATTCTTCTTGACTCTCAATCTTTTGCAAATATAGACTGCTTGGGGGTGGTGGAGTGAAAGTTTAGATGGAAGAGCCAGTTCTGCTAACTCTTAGAAATCCTGTGGGAATATGCTTTATGGTTTTCTTTAGAATGTGGGTGGAAAATTCTAAAGAATTTTCTTTAGAATAGCTAGAATCTTTATAGCTATTTGGCCAATTCTGAGTCAAAAGGAAAAATACTGTTTAGCATCTTGGTACCCAAATAAGCCAAATTTCCTTACTCTTTTACCCTGTCAAAAGTGTGTATTAAAACCCTAATTCTAGATGATCTCAGCTGGTTGTAATCTCCATGACTATACCCAGATGCTGAGCACAGTTGAGGAAAATCACCTGTTGGGTCAGATTGTTATGTCTATGAAAAAATCCATGATGACCAACCTCAACTTGCCTGCCAACACTGCTTAGTAATTTGACCAGCCTTATTCTCAACTATTTCCAAAAGATTTTAAACTAGAACTCTGTACCCCATTCTGATCAGGAAAGTTCATGCTACTTCTATAGAAGTGATTATTTCATATAGGAATATGAAGCTAAACTGGAGCATTCTCTTTCTACGGCAGGCTACAAAAACACCGGCATCTGCACATATCCTTTCCTTCTGCTTCATCAAAACAGCATCCCTATTCTTGGAACTCTGGATCCCTTTTTTGTTCTTCCTTCCACAAATACTGAATTAAGCATTTACTAAGTGATAGATATATTTCAAGTGGTGCTGGGGTTCTATAGTGAACACAGAAAATCCAAGACAAAGTCTCTTTTCTTATGGGGATCTCATTTTTATAGTCGGAAAAAGACAATACATAAATAGGCAAAGCATATAGTCAGAAGGTAATAAGTGCTATGAAGGAAATTAAAATAGGCGGGAGGATGGAAAATAATGGGTGTACGTGGTATGTGTGCTAGTTCAGGTAGACTGATCAGGAAATGCTTCTTTGAGCAGCGACCTGAGGAGTGGCTGAGAGCATGAGACTCAGTTCTGTCTGATTATCGTGTAAACTGGATGCTTTCATAATTATGTAGATAGATTACCAACCATAGCCTTAGAGTGATAGTTCTCAACCTTGCCTCCAGCCAGGACGGGAAACTTTCTACTTCTTTCTGTAGCTTTGCGTATCATCTTTAAGCTGACTACTATATCTTTAGTTCAGTCCTCTCTTCTGAGGCCTGTATACCCAACTGCCTTGGAACATCTCCAGTTGGATGCTTTACAGGTATTTCAAATTTGATCTGAACAAGGAAAAATCCTGTACTCTCCCCACACTAGCCTTTCTGGAAGATTTTTTTTTTTTTTTTTTGTCTTTGTGAGTAGTGTATCTATTCTTTCAATTGTTTAACGCAGAGACCTAAGAATTAATGTGACTTCTCTCTATCCCTCACCTCCCCCATGCTCCAGTCACTAACTCCTTTTAATCCTATCTCCTATCTGGACAGTTTACTTCCCTGTATCCTCCCTGCTGCCATTCTCTCCCTTGGCTCCATTGTCTTGTCTGGATTATGGAGGAGTCTGTATTTGATGTCTTCCATCCACTTTTGCCTCCTGCCAATCCATTTTTCTAACAGCATAGCAGCCAAAATGATTATTAGGAATGCAGTTCTGGTCATATCATTGCATTCCTTAAACTCTTCTAGTGGTGTCTAGTCCAGAAACTTTATCAAGACTCAAATACCAGCGGGGATTTGGGCTCTTCCTATTTTTTTGACATTATCATACCTCACTTATCTCTTCAGTTGATTTTCTTCAACTATATTGAACATCCTGCCCAATCCTTCCTTAGTCTTGAGCCTTCACTATTTCTTTTACCTGGAACATTCTCTATCTTCATTTGGTCAAGCCCTACTATTACATTCTTTACATTGCTCCTGTAATACTACTTTCTTTGGGACACCTTTTCTATTGCTTCCAAAGTTCAAGATTCCTGCAATGTATATTAATACTATGTACTTTCCCTTTGATACCTTTTATCATACCAGTACTTTATTCAGTGTTTGCCTTTCCTGCTGGATGGCAGGTTTTGATGAGGGCAGGCTTTGTGTGTCCAGCAGCCCCCACAATGCTGTTATGTAGGTAGTGTGCAATAAGTATTTGTAGAATGATTTCAGGTGAAACAAACTCTTTTCTCCTGCTATACAACGCTCTATTTAAAACTCACCAGAATGCTGTATGTAAGTTGGATAATTCAAGTGTCATCGGACTTTGTGTCTGCTTTGTTGCAGTGCAGAGAAGGATGCCTCTGGGATTGTTTTACTCTGTATGGGAGCCATTAATGACAGAAGCCTTAATTATCGCTTACTTTGGAGCCATTAATGACAGAAGCCTTAATTATCCCTTACTTTGGACTATTATATAATTGGGCTTATTTTGATGATATTGTTCTATATTTGTAAATTCAAGGTAACCTGAGTGGGGGTAATTGGATAGACTATAGGAAAAATTTTACCTTCTGTTCTTTTAGGTGCATAACTGGAAAATAAAGTATAAAGATTGCTCCAAAGCCTCATTGAGCTATTAATAAAAAAAGCCTCAGGTATTCAGGAAATACCACAAAGAAGAATGGATGTTTTATCTTCTTTTATAAAAAAGAGTTTTTTTTTTTTTCCTTCCCCCAAGCCACTCCTCAAATAGTCAACACCTGGCAGGATGGTTAGACACTACAATTGTTATAAAATTGGTGTTTTGTGGAGAGAGGTACTGTTGGGAACTGTTGTCACTCATTGAAGCTTTTGATTGTAGTTAAAGTTACTCCAATAGCATAAAACAAGCATGCCAAATGGAAAGTACCTTTAATCAGAACATTTTCTAGGGTTGCCAAATTAAAGCAGATGTGAGATATTTATCAGCTTCAATTTCTGGTGTTTAGATTACTCAAAGCAAATGCCACTGGGACATGCTGATTAAGGTCAATTTATTAAAGTGGAGCCCAACTAACAAACATAATTTACACATTTTTTCTTCTACATATACCTTCTAGCTTTAGATTTTTCTAATAAAAGAAAATGTATTTTTATTTTCAACCTTCTTAGTTTCTTGGTTATTGTATTTAGATGTATTTAGATATATTTAGAACAGAATGCAAATTGTAATTGTTGCAAGAACATATAAATATTAAAAGTACTTCTAATGGAGTTATAAAATAGTTTCCATTTATGTTTTCAAGACAGGAAATAAAATAGACTTCTGAACTATTTTGTGCCTGGCATGGTGCTAGGTGCCTTTAAGATAGCCAGGTGGGAAGGGGTTCTCAGAGAAACTCCAGCTGGCCTTTGCACTGGGAGGAGTGCGCAATGGGGTGGAACCACAGAAGTTCGTGCCTTTTGCAGTCGGGAGGATCCTGGCCCTTCCTCCTCCTGGGTGTTACCTGGAATTCAATCTGCCAAGTGGGAAGCATGTATTGCAAGACTCTCACGCTTCCTTTGTGGAGAGTCCCTGTTTCCTTTTCTTTTCCCTTTTAGCCCAATAAATTCCATTTTTCTCCCCTTTTAAATTATATGTGAGCCTAATTTTTCGTGATCATGTGACAAGGACTCCGTCTTGAGCTGAGCTATGGAGAGAGTCCTGCAACACCTTCATGTAGACATTCTTGTAAGTATTATTGTCCTCATTGTACAGATGAGATAAAAAAACACAAAGAAAATTAAACTGTTACCCAAGGTCATGCAGTTATAAAAGGGAGGTTTCCAATCTGTACTTTCTTACTACACTGCACTGTCCTTACTGTTTATCTGTGGTGATGTAGGCATAATCCTATTACTAATGCAAATAATAACATAGTTAGAAGTGCAAACTTTGCTCTCATACCTGAATTGGAACCTTGGTGCCAATGCTTTCTAACTGTGATCTGAAGAAGTTTCTTAACATTTCAATTCCCGAGTCCTGAAAACTTGGGCCTCATGCTTCTAGAGTTATGGAGAGATTAACGCCAATATTAGCAATATTTTTTACCATATTAAAAAATTAATTTAGATACAAATCTTGTGAAAAGGCATTAGACACTCCCGTAGTTGTTATTCTAGTTCATAAGGGTTGTTCTAGTTTCACTTGTTGAGAGGAAGTTTGCTTAATTTCTCTTCAGTTTTCATTCCATTATTTTAAATGTTAGCACCTGTTTCTCCTTTAGTAGTAGATTGTAGTCTTTTCACTCTTATCAACAGAGTTAGAGAATATAATATTTGAACATGTCTAGCATACTGGTCACTAAATAAATGCTGTCTTCTCTCCCCACTGTTGCTATCCAATAGTTCCATAAATTGGTTTCAATATAGCAATTGGGTTTCTAAATGCTTCCTGGGGATCATGGTGAAGACCTTTGTATAGGATCTGACACCAGAAGCATCTAATGTTGTTTGTCTTGATTTAGTCAGATGGAAGAATGTGGAGGAGAAAAATGAAGGGATATAGAAACAGGAAAACTCTGGGAATAGTTTTATTTTCTTAACCTCTGTCAGAAGTCGTTAATGAGGATAGTTTCACAATTTTTAAATCAATTGAAATTATGTATTTCTTTTCTTTTTTTTTTTTTTTACAGTGCATTGTCATTATTTTTCTTTTTTTTATTATTATACTTTAAGTTCTAGGGTACATGTACACAACATGCAGGTTTGTTACATATGTTATGTATACTTGTGCCATGTTGGTGTGCTGCACTCATCAACTCGTCAGCACCCATCAACTCGTCATTTACATCACATATATCTCCCAATGCCATCCCTCCCCCATCTCCTGTCCCCATAATAAGCCCCAGTGTGTGATGTTCCCCTTCCCGAGTCCAAGTGATCTCATTGTTCAATTCCCACCTATGAGTGAGAACATGTGGTGTTTGGTTTTCTGTTCTTGTGATAGTTTGCTGAGAATGATGGTTTCCAGCTGCATCCATGTCCCTACAAAGG
>NW_012108008.1:302233-341752 GCF_000951045.1 Mandrillus leucophaeus | reverse complement strand
AACTTGATCCTGTCATTGTGATATTAGCTGGTTATTTTGCTCGTTAGTTGATGCAGTTTCTTCCTATCCTTGATGGTCTTTACATTTTGGCATGTTTTTGCAATGGCTGGTACCGGTTGTTCCTTTCCATGTTTAGTGCTTCCTTCAGGATCTCTAGTAGGGCAAGCCTGGTGGTGACAAAATCTCTAAGCATTTTCTTGTCTGTCAAGGATTTTATTTCTCCTTCATTTATGAAACTTAGTTTGGCTGGATATGAAATTCTGGGTTGAAAATTCTTTTCTTTAAGAATGTTGAATATCGGCCCCCACTCTCTTCTGGGTTGTAGAGTTTCTGCCGACAGATCTGCTGTTAGTTTGATATGATTCCCTTTGTGGGTAACCCAACCTTTCTCTCTGGCTGCCCTTAACATTTTTTCCTTCATTTCAACTTTGGTGAATCTGACAATTATGTGTGTTGGAGTTGCTCTTCTCCAGGAGTATCTTTGTGGTGTTCTCTGTATTTCCTGAATTTAAATGTTGGCCTGCCTTACTAGGTTGGGAAAGTTCTCCTGGATGATATCCTGAGAAGTGTTTTCTAACTTGGTTCCATTTTCCCCCTCACTTTCAGGCACCCCAATCAGAAGTAGATTTGGTCTTTTCACATAATCCCATACTTCTTGCAGGCTTTGTTCATTTCTTTTTCTTCTTTTATCTTTAGACTTCTCTTCTCGCTTCATTTCATTCATTTGATCCTCAATCGCTGATACTCTTTCTTCCAGTTGATCGAGTCGGTTACTGAAGCTTGTGCATTTGTCACGTATTTCTTGTGTCATGGTTTTTATCTCCATCAGTTCATTTATGGCCTTCTCTGCATTGATTATTCTTGTTATCCATTCTTCCATTCTTTTTTCAAGAGTTTTAGTTTCTTTTTGCTGGGTACGTAATTCCTCCTTTAGCTCTGAGAAGTTTGATGGACTGAAGCTTTCTTCTCTCAACTCGTCAAAGTCATTCTCCGTCCAACTTTGATCCGTTGCTGACGATGAGCTGCGTTCCTTAAGAGTGGGAGATGCGCTCTTATTTTTTGAATTTCCAGCTTTTCTGCCCTGCTTTTTCCCCATCTTTGTCATTTTATCTGCCTCTGGTCTTTGATGATGGTTGATGTACGGATAGGGTTTTGGTGTGGGTGTCCTTTCTGTTTGTTAGTTTTCCTTCTAACAGTCAGGACCCTCAGCTCTAGGTCTGTTGGAGATTGCTTGAGGTCCACTCCAGACCCTGTTTGCCTGAGTATCAGCAGCGGAGGCTGCAGAAGATAGAATATTGCTAAACAGCGAGTGTTCCTGTCTGATTCTTGCTCTGGAAGCTTCGTCTCAGGGGTGTACCCTGGTGTGTGAGGTGTGGGATGTCAGTCTGCACCTAGTGGGGGGTGTCTCCCAGTTAGGCTACTCAGGGATCAGGGACCCACTTGAGCAGGCAGTCTGTCTGTTCTCCGAAATTATGTATTTCTTAAATAACATTGTGTTCTTAGGTTGTAAAGCCAAAGGTTATATTTTAAGAATAAAATACTAAGAGAGCAACCCACCTGAGGATTGACAGTGCAATAGCAAGGCTCTGGAGCCAGGAAGACCTGGATATGAGTCTGGACTCTGCTACTTTTTAGCTGCTTTGGGAGAGTAACTCAACTCTCTTTACTTTCCCAATCCATAAGATGGGTATAATACCCATTTATTATACCCACTAACACAAAATAAAATTGTGTTGGTGTAAGAAATCACTCCCTTGCAAAATTGTATTTGAGATAATACATTTATAAACATGTAAACCTATGTAATCATATGTAGTAATTGATGTAATTTTTAATTTAATAGAAATCCTAAATAAGTAGAATTGTTTTTTTCCTATATTTGACACAGGGACTATTTCCATGTGGATGTTTTGTTATTGATTACAATGAGTAGTATATCAGCAAACTGTTATGAGAGAGAAAATGTCCCAGAAACAAATGTACATCTCAAATGTTTCTGAGAAATATTTCTTTTCTCAGAAATATTCTATTTACTATGTCTAAATTATGGCTCATTAGAAATTGCTCCTCAGTCCTCATGTTATTCAGCTATTTAGCAGATTTATCTTTGTCATGACATATTTTGTAGTAGAGATATATCTCAAGTCTAGAGGACTTCTAGTGAAGCTGATCTGTAGAACTCATGTAAGAATTAGGTGTCATCATGTTAGTAAAGGCATATGTTCAATAAATGGTTATTATTGTTACTAGAGGAAATGTCTTATAAGACTATCAATTGAGATAATGGCACCAAGGTATTAATTATTTACTATCCAAACTGGATGCAATTCAGTTGTTTACTGTAGATTTATCTTGGGTATTTTGAATGCTGTCTCAAATTGGGCTGGCTATTAAGTGGTTATTGACTGTATTATTCCTTATATTTCCATGTGCAAATATTTTGTTCTACAGGTCAATAAAATATATATCTAGGAAGTCACTTCAACACATTTAGAGCTTAATAACCTACTTATAAACAAAGTGAATGCCTCTTGGCTAAGTCTCTAGTCACTGAAAACACTCTCCTTAGCCATCCTGGGACACATGAATTTCAAATGGATCTTGTTTGGGGTTTTAATTCTTGTGGGCAGGCAGCCCACTGAGTACTTTCCATGTAAAATCCAAAGTCTCTTCCTGGAACTTGTGAGTTGGGAGGAACTTCCTTAAAAATCTGGTCCAATTTCTCATTACATTTTTGGTCACCAGTGCACTGAAAATGACTGGCAATTCATATGCGAATTCTGCAGTGAAATCTTATTAAAGAGATTATTAAAATTGAGTGTAACAATATGAAAAGAACCATTATAGATGATATGAGAGTAACTGAACCAAGTTGGCAGGGTGGGTGAAGGACAGTGGGAGATTGGGTAAAGAGAATCTTCTTGGAGAAGATTATATCTGAGCTAAGACAAAAAGAAGAAAAAGATTTTCATTTTATCACTGTTAAAGATGGTACTAATTTTAATCTGTTTTGTAAAATATGGTCTCATTATTCTTACAACATACTGAAAACAAATATGTTGAAAGATTATATTCTATAAAGGCCAAGCTAGTCTTGTCTTTGTTGTGATAGAAAGTGATGATATTTATTTCTGATGGTTAATGGGTGGCTTACATTTAATTTGATTAATTAATAATAAACATTTATCAAGTGCTTTATTATGTGCCATTGTGGTACAAAACACATAATGGGCGTTAAATGACTTAATATATGGAAAGCACTTAGATTACTTACTGGCACATAATAAATACTCAAAAACATTTTAAACAATTATTATAAATCTGTCTTATACAATCATATAATGGATGAAAGGACAGAAGTTTAGAGAGATTTATGTGCTCAAGGTCACAGAGCAAATAAATCACAAATTTGGGATTAAAATTCAAATATCTCTAACTCAGAACACAAACTTTGAATCATTATGATGCACTCCTCAGTTTATCAAAATTATTCTCAAGAACATGGAAGCTAAATTCAGATTAAGTAATATAAAAAACATGAGCTTAGGCACATTACTTCAAGCTAGGCTATTGTTAGGCAGTTTAAGTTTTGATAACATGTATGTTGTAAAGAACAAAAATTTATTCATCAGTGAAATTTAAAACGTCAAGATGAAGCAGATGGGCATATACAGAAACTAAAGATGTACCAGGAGCCTGATACTACTTGTTGAAAAAAAGTCTTAGCATGATAAATGAAATTGTGTTGGTGTAAGAAGTAACATAGTGGGGAGCAGATAGGCCAACAAAGGAGTCAGTAACAGCAGGGGCAGTCCCTGAGAGAGCCAAGAAGCAAACCTGAGGCTCCCTAGATTATATGGGGGATTTATATGGTTTTTGACTCCTACCATAGATCTGCAAAACCTTGAAGCAATTCACTTATCAGCCACATTTATCAAACTCCAGCCAAATAGGTGTCCTGGGTTTTGTTTGCTTATTATTTACTCTCCCTACTTTCTTTCAATTGCTGTTTTCCCCTTCATTTCTTTCCCTTTGATGCATTAATGAAATTTCAGAAAAGCAACTCAATTTGAAAGTAAAAAAAAAATCATAAAATCTTTTCTTGAAAACCATAGCCTTTACTTTCCTGGCAATTGAAGGTGCTCTGAGATGGAACCATGGGCCAGATCTATATTTTGAAAATGTGGAAGATCTCTCTTGAGACATTCTTCTAAGCTGATGTTGGCTTATTTCTGGGGCTCTAAGAAAGTACTTCTGAGATCTATCACCAAATCTGCTCCCATCAGACTGAAATTCCAGCATTAGGCGCTTCTCTCATAGCCTCCGTAGCACAGAGGGAGAGGGTCTTCCAGCATAGTTAAAATGAAGCAAAGAAAAAAAATCCACTTCTTTAGTGGTTATATGAGGAATCCCTTGGATGCTGTCCCCAGTGAAATAATCATAAGTAGTGAAAATTATTTAATTTGTAAGTCTTTGAAAATTGTCCTAAGGGCATACAGCAAATGAAGCAACATTTATTTAAGAGAATTTACTGTATTATGGTAAGAATAGCAAGAGTCTGTTGTTGAACTAAGAGTTGCTCTCCTTCTTGCTACTTCCTCTCCTCCTTGCTACCTAGATTTAGCTCAGTTTGATGGCATTTCAGATGGGTATGACCAACTGGGTGCTTTCCTCCCCCAGCTCCCAGTCAAGGACTAAGGTATTTCCCTAAGAGGATTAGGCAGCCAAAATCTCTCATCTTCTCTAGCCTCATGTTGCAGAGGCTAAATTCTAGACAAATAAAGCTAAGAGGTAAGAGAATCTCTTTCTCTATTAAGGACCCACTCACCAGATGGAGACCATACTCCTAATGCAGCAAGCTATCAAGACCAGGACCCTGAGCTCTCCTGCAAGGTTGAGGTTGCATTCTAGGAGAGGAAAGCTGAGAAGACCAGAGTCTATCACCTCAACCAGGCCCTCAAGCAGAGGTTTTACTCTAAGACAAGTGGCTTTGTCTTTCCCCAGGCCCTGGGAAGTGGGCTCAGAAGTTTTGCCTGGGGTGTAGATAGTGGGTAGAGATGGTCTACTGGGAGCTAGAGCTCCCAGGTTATCCCTAAAGTAATTGACTTTATTTAGAACAAAGTGTAGAGATGTTCAAGCCTAAGGATGCTCTTGAAAACAAAGAACATTTTGGTGGTATGCAATTTATGAGAGACAACTAGCTCTATTAGAGCAACAAGATAAACCCTAGGTCAGATAGATTACCAGAGAGGACAGCTGAGAAAAGCCTGCCTGGAGTCAGAATAAACCTCAAAGACTGCTCAAAAACTATCTCTGCAATGGGGCCAGAAATGAATTGAACTAGACTGTGGAGCAAATTATGCCCCCAAGACATTGTGGAACACAAAAGAAAAATCAGCTGGCAATTAGTGGAGCTTAATGGCTGGGTATAATACCAACAGAGGCAGACAAGTTAATTGAGACATCAGGGAAAGAAAGTAAAAAAGAGCTCTGTTAAAAAACTGTTATTTTAGGGTCACTATGTACACCCTTTGAGGAGAAACATCAGAGGCTTCACCCTGCAAGGGAAATAGATTTCACTAGAATATTCTAGCTAATTCACTAAACCAATAACAAGAAGTCCTGGGGAGAAGAGGAAATCAGTATTTAGAGTTACCACAATATATTACTTAAAATGTACTGTTTTCAACAAAAAATTATAAGACATGCAAAGAAATAGGAAAGTGTGACCCACATGTAAGAAAAACCAGGCAAGAGAAACTGTGAGATGGCCCAGATACCTATGAGGGTCAGACATAACAAAGATTTCAAAACAGCTATTATCAATATATTTAAAAAACTAAATGGAACCATGAATGAAGAAATAAAGGGAGATGTGATGACAATGCCCCTTTAAATGGAGAGTATCAATAAGAAAATAAAAATTATAAGGAAGAATCCTATGGAAATCCTGGAGTTGAAAAGCACAATAGCTGAAGTCAAACATCCACTAGAGGGACTCAACAGTAGATTTGAACTAGCAGAAGAAAGAGTTAATGAATTTGAAAAAAGATTGATAGAGATGATACCTACTACATGCCCATGAATTACATGATTTAAACAAAATAATTTCTACAAGGACACAAACTATCAAAACTGACTCAAGAAGGAGTAGGCAATCTGAATAGACCTATACCAAGTGAAGATATTGAATGAATAATCAGAAACTATCTAAAAAGAAAGTCCCAGGCACAGACGACTTCACTGGTGATGTCTACCAGACATTTAAAGAAGCATAACATTATTTAGAAATTCTTCAAAAAACAGGAAAGAATATTCTCAGTTTATTCTATGAATCTAGTATTACTCCAATACCAAAACCAGACAATGATATCATAAGAAAAAAAATCAAACAAATAAACTATCTTTGTTCATTTGATCTTCTTTAAGAAAATATCTGCCACTGAGTAACCTATAAACAACAGAAATTTCTCACAATTCTGGAGGTGGGAAGTCCAAGATCAAGGAATTGGTAGAGTTCATGTCTAGTGAGGGCCCTGTTCCCTGCTTCCAAGATGATGCCTTGTTGCTGCACCGTTTATAAGGAACAGATGCTGTGTCCTCACATGGTGGAAGGTGGAAGTACAAAACGGGCTTAAATTAGTTCCCTCTAGTCCTTTTATAAGGTACTAATCAATTTATAAGAGTGATGCTCTCATGACTTAATTAATTCCCCAAAGGCCTTGCCTCTTAATACTGCTACAATGGAAATTGGGTTTCAGTGTGAGTTTTGGAGGGGATACATGTAAATCATAGCACAAACAAAACCACAGACCAATATCTTTTATGAACGTAGATGCGAACATCCTCACAAAATACTAGCAAACAAAATAAAGTAGCATATAAAAGAATTTATATATTGACCAAGTAAGATTTATCCCAGAAATTCAAGAAAGGTCTAACATTTTAAAACTAATGAAATACACCATATCAATAGAATAAAGGACAAAAAACACACAATCATCTCCAAATACTCAGAAAAAGCATTTAACAAAATGTAGCCTCACTTCAGGATAAAAACACACAACAAACTTTGAGTAGAAAGAAACTTCCTCAACCTTATCAAAGGAATCTATAAACATTTCATAGTTAAAATCAAACTTAACGGTGAAAGAGCAAATGCTTTCTTCATAAGATCAGGTATAAAGATGTTTTCTCCTGCCACTTTTATTTAACATTATACTGGAGGTTCTAGGCGGGGCAATTAAGTAAGAAAAAAATAGAAGACTTCCAGATTGGGAAAAAAGAAATGAAACTATATCTATTTGCAAATGACATAATGTTGTATATAGAAAATCCTAAAGAATCCATTAAAAAGACCATGAGAATAAATGACTTGAACAAAGTTGCAAGATTTGGGGTTAATATACAAAAATCAATTGAGTTTCTTTACACTAGCAATGAGCAAAGTTAAATTGAGAAAGCAATTCCATTTGCAACAGCATCAAAAAGAATAAAACACTTATGAATAAATTTAACAAAAGAAGTAGAAAATTTATATTCCGAAAGTTAAAGAAAAGTTGAGAGAATTTAAAGATGCCCTAATTAAATAGAAAGACATCCCATATTTGTGGATCTGAAGACTTAACATTGTTAAGGTAGCAGTACTCTTCAGACTGATATACAAATTAAACACAAGATTTATTAAAATCCCAGCTGGTTTCTTTACAAATATTGACAAGTTTCTCCTAAAATTTATATGAAAGTTCAAGGAACCTAGAATAGTCAAAACAACCCTGAAAAATAACAAAGCTGAAGGACCCACATGTTCCAATTTCAAAACTTACTATCGAGCTACAGTAATCAAAAAAGTGTGGTGTTGACAAAGGGTAGCCATATAGAACAATGAAATAGAGTTGAGAGTCCACAAGTAAACCTGTACATTGATGTTGAATTAATTTGGAACAAGAGTGCCCAGACAATTCAATGAGGAAAGAAATAGTCTTCAATGAATGGTGCTGAGATTCCTGGACATCTACATGCAAAAGATATTGGATTCCTTCCTTATACTATACACAAGAAGTAACTCAAATTAATCCTATAGCTAAATGTAACAGATAAGTTTATAAACCTCTTAGAAGTTAATATAGGTATGGATCTCTGTGACTTTGCTTTAAGTAAAGTCTTCTTAGATTTGAGCACAAGCAGCAAAATAAAAATTAGACAACTTGAAATTTATCAAACTTAAAAATTTTTGTGCTTCAAAGGAGAAGAGACAACTCACAATATTAGAGAAAATATTTGCAAGTCATATATCAAAAAGTCTTATATCTAAAATATGTAAAGATGTACAATTCAATAATAAAAAAGATACAACCTATTTAAAATGAACATCGCATCTCAATAAACATTTTTCAAAAAAGATATAAAAATGACCAATAACCACATGTAATGATGCTCATTACCCATCGGGTATATGCAAGTCAAAACCACAATGAAATACCATTTCACACCCAGTAGATGGCTATAATCAAAGAGAATAAGTTGTTGGCAGAGATCTGGAGAAATTAGAACCATCATACAATGATGAGAATGTAAAATGGTGCAATTGCTTTGGAAATATACTGAGTAATTGTATTAGTCTGTTCTCATGCTGAGACTGGGTAATTCATAAAGAGAAGGAAGTTGAATGGACTCAGAGTTCCACATGGCTGGGGAGGTCCCACAATCATGGTGGAAGGTGAAGGAGGAGCAAAGTAACATCTTATATGGTGACAGGCAAGAGAGCTTGTGCAGTGAACTCCAATTTATAAAACTGTCAGATCTGGTGAGACTTATTCACTACACGAGAACAGTATGGGGGAACTGCCCCCATGATTCAATTATCTCCATCTGGCCCCACCCTTGACACATGGAACTTACTACAATTCAGGGTGAGATTTGGATTGGGACACAGCCAAGCCATATCACTAATATAACACACAATGCATGAATATAGTAAGTATTACCAAATATACTAACTACAGTAGAAACAGGTCTAGAATAGAAAAGCAAAAGTAGAACCAGGGCTGAGCAGAGGCCAGAAGCTTAGGAAATTTGGTGTCAAAGACTTTTGCTTTTGAAGTTCAATCTCAGCCTCTACAGGTACTTATCTTTCTCCTTGCCTATCTGACCTTATTAATGCTTACATTCAGATCCTATTGTAGGTGGGGTGGGCTGGATTACACGTTAAGTTGTTGTTACTGATCTATACGCCAGGGCAAATGAATTTTGAAAAACAGTTTGATTAAAAAAATGGGGAAGAATCTGTAAGGCATCAGATATTGTAGAAAGTAGAAGATGAATGAAATTGTAAGGGGCTAAGAAAAGGAGTTAGAGGAAGCAGGAGCCTTCCCAGCTAAGATCATGACTCAGCCTAGCGCTCTCCTTGAGTTGCCACATTTTTGTAGACATGAATTCTATAGATAAAGGTTTCACTATCATATGGGCAGGCTGGCCAAGAAAGTCTTGATTCTTCTTTTAATGGGGACTCTTGGGGCCAATAGCTGTATCAATTGTACATGTGTGACAGGCCCAGTCTAGGTCAAATCATGAAAGGCCAGGGCAAAGTCCTTTGGGATGTTGACAATACTTGCTGGAGAATACGGGGCTATCAAAATATAGCCTAGGTATTTTCAGTCTGAATGGTTTCCACTTATGTGGTTCAAAGACTCTAGGTGAGTAATTCTCAATTATTGGAGCATTTTTCCCTGGAAAGGGGTGAAGATCATATTAGAATTTGAGGGATGGCAGTGAGTGGATATTTGACGATGCAAGTTCAATATACTTACTCCATTAGTAACACAAATTACAAACAATAAGTGGTTAGTGGAAATATACAGGAGATAGAATGAGACAGCACTGTTAGAGTGTTAGAGACATAGGATAGAAAGTGTTGATAAATAGTGCTGTAGACCAATAGGATATACAAAGAGATCTGGGAACAAAGGATGCTCCTCTTTGGTGAGTCACAAGGGTCCTTTGAGTCTGTGGAGTAGTGGAGCTGAGACACCATAGGACTCAGTGACTGTGAGTGCTGAGGAAAAGTGTGAGTTTGGCAATTGAAATGCCTTGTGTTGATTCCACGTTCAGGCCTCTTTCCAGCTTTTCCCATGGAGCTTCTCAAGAGGACCATTGAAAATTCTCACTTGGTCTGTAGTCTCTCTGGGAAACTCATACTACATGTCAGAAAGTACATGGCTTAGTAACATGCATTTCCTGATGCTAGATTATTGGTTGGCCAGGTAAAAATGTCATATAGTTTTAGGAATATTGGAGGTTATGTGCTTTTTTTTTATTAGTAAGATTACACAAGGCTAGCATTTCAAGTAAAGTATTAAGCTGACTCTTTTAAATTGGAATGATTCAGACCTTATTGTCATGAAGTATACCTTCAAAAATATAATCATTAATTCACAAATGTGCCGAAACAAAGCATGTTGGTTATTCTCTTTTTCCCTACCTTTCAGCCCTACTCCCTTCAAATCTGTTATCCATTCCTGGACTCTGGAAACTGACTTCCTAGGAATAAATCACTTGGGATCTTTCACTGGTTGGCTTCGGGTTGGGTTCAGGCAGTGGGAAGCACCAGCAGGAGATCAGAGGGAGGAGGAGACAGCTATTCTTTGATGTCCCCTCTCTGGCTAGCTGTGTCCTACTGCACTGCACCTCCTGCTGGGCGTCTTCCTCTCGTCAGCTGCAGCTCTCACTGGGCTCCCACAAGGATGTTTTCTCATTGCGTCTTTTCGGCACTGGGGGTGGTAGTGCCTTCCCACTAGCAAGTTCCTGTTTCTAGTTTCTGGATGCTTCACTATTGTTTGATAAGATTTCCTTAACTTGCTCACACTGCTGTAAATCATCTATTAAATTGTTAACATTTACTCTCTCTGGGAGAAATTTCTTCTGGGACTCTGAATAATAATACACAAGGAGCCACGTTTTAAGAAAACTACACAGGATTAGACTTAGAAGTGGATTGCCCACAAACTAGTTCAGTGATCTTTGTGAAAATGCTTTGGCTTTTCTGAGGCTTTATTTCACCTCATGTAAAAAGGGCAGGGAATTATCTTCTGATCTGAAATCAAATATGGCATAAATGGCTGAAAGAGAAAGTGGCAGGTTGGACTGGATGACAAGCCTTGCCATTTTTAGATAGTGAAGACAGACACAAGCAGGCCAAATTGGAAACCATCTCAGGTGCTTCAGGGCAATTTTATCTTTGCAAGAGAAGAACCAAGAGACAACTTTCTTTCAAGCCAGATATAACCTAAGACTGGATTTCCTCTTGATAAGGAAAACTGATGCAATGGCCCAGGGAGGTTGGGGAGAACTGGAATTGTAAGGTGTTTATGTGGGGGAAGGCAGTCTTTTCCTTGATTCTCAAATGCTATAATCAAAGAGAAGTAAGTCACTGACTAGATAGTGGGTTGCCTTCATTGCTAAACTACATGTGCTGAGATTTGTAGCCTTGAAGATCTAGAGTCCTTGTGGACTCTCACCTTAGAGTTCTAAGTCCACTTCAAGCCCCAGTGTCTTGGTTCATTTAGTCCTGAGGCTCCACTTCAGGCCCTGGTGTCTTGGTTCATGTAGTCCTGAAGCTCTGACAGGTTCCACTCCTAATGAACTTTTAAAAATCTTATGTTTTTGACCTCAGTTTTCAGAAAGCATAAAAATGGATTGTTTAAAAATTACCATTACTTTGTGTTTTATTTTAAAAATCAGACAAATTTTCAATTAAACCAGATTTATTCATTATGGAGGGCTCTAATTTGCTATTAAAAGTTTCTGAAAAGGCTAGCTACTAAAATGTCAAGTGTGGGGATGAATGAGAGAGTGTGGAGGGAAAGTAAGCAGAGAAAACCAATGCTGAAATTAGTGGAGAGAAGAAAGAGAGACAGAGAGAGAGAGAGATTGATTCTGCTCAAGAGTGGGAAAAGGAATGATGGCCACAATATGGTAGTTTGTTGACTAAATCTAGAAGAAAGAAAAACTATCTCAGTGATATTTTGAGAACTTTTCATTGAGTATTTAATTTGGAAGTAAAAGTTCCTGAAGAAATGCTGAAGATGTTGATTCACCAAAATATGATATTTTAATAAATATTGGATGAAACTATGAGAAGATTCAAGGGTAGTTATCTAATGCAATTTAATAATTTTTGAAATTATGAACAAATGAATTAATACCCACCATTTGATTTTCTTCATTATTTCTCATTCATCATAAAAAAGAAAAGAAGGTTAACTGAGATCAGCATGGGCATTCTCACTAAACGTGACCACAATCATTTAATTGACATCTGTGCTTGGAATAACTTCTCCAGGTGTAAGAATCCTTCAGCTTCCAAAGCTAAGGAGCTCTCTGTAACATCAGTGATATTCAGATTGCATTCTGAAGCTCTTCCAGGTTTTATCAGTTATGTTTGGTTTCATTCAGGGTATTGTTTTTTTTTCCAACTAGAATCATCTGCACATTAGAGTTCCAAGAGATTCTCATTTCAAGGGCAGCTTGAGTCAATTTAGCTGTGAAAAAATTCAATTCTGATAAGCTTTGGCATATCAGAACAAGACCCAAATGTCTCATCCTATTAGTGTGCTATCTTTTGGTATGCATGCCATTGTTATTCACAGCACTTTGTTCTGTTGTCATATTCATTTTCCTTGTTGCCTTATCCATAGCTCATGTTTTCCCTCAGGAAAACTACCAAGAAATTATCTTAGGAAAATCAATAGAAGGCCTGATTTTTAGTATAGAAGCCAGCAAAACCTGGAGATGTAGGGAAGAAACTGTGTCAGAGAAACACAAAAGAGGGATTGGTGGACCAATTATCTAACTTCTCATGAATATAATTAAGATATTATTTCCTGATAGTTATCATAGATTATAAGGAACTTCTATTTCTCTAAAACCAGAATAATTAGCTCTCTGAAATTATAGAATATAAATATCACCTGATTATTCTGGTGCTTTAGTTGTCTTTATAGGAGTAATATGTGAGAGATATGAGAGCTGATCTGAAATGAATTTCTTGAGTCCCCAAGTGCCTCAGAAACTTTACTTACAGTTTCTAAAGACCTCTTAAATGATGGGCTTACATTATAATGTTTGAGTGGGTTTTTACTTAAAAAGTATGATGATACCCATAGGTACCAATAAACCCTTCAATATTTCAACTGTAAGTAAGCAAAGTAAGTTAGCAATAGTGGCTTCAAAATAATATATAATATAATCCAACATATAGTTAAACTGAAAGTCAAAGTGTGCCCATCATATATATGATGTTGGGTATTTCTCTTGATGTTTCATTGGTGTTGTTTCCATTAGGATTCTAAGAATTTATCAGGATCCACCAAAGATAGAGATTTAAGTAGATTACCAAAGATAAAGATTAGGTTTCTCTAAAAAAAGATCAAAAACTTTAGACTGAAACTTAGGCTCATTTTGCAGTTTGCAAAACATACCAATGAAGCAATACATTTGAGATTTTACTATATTCACAGATAAGCACATTGCATCATAACTAGGAGATTTTAGTTTCCTAGAGGAAAGGTGTGGCTGGCAGAAGAAACTATTTGTAAAAGGTTTGAAGAAACATAGAGTGGTGGAAGGGGAGACTGGACAGGCATAGGGAGAGTTGGGAGAGGAAAACAGAAACCAGATGGCAGAGAAAGGGTCTCTTGAGTGGAGGTGATGGGGACAAGATGGGAGCTAAATTTGTCCCAAGTGTGATCAGGTCAGATATGTCCATTTATTTAGTTTAGGCTTTCCCCTGGCACACCTGGGTCTCATAGCTGCTCTGGAATTTTCCCCTCCAGCCACTAACTGGGTAACAGAGAAGCAGCAATAATCCAGAGGGGAGAGAATGAGACTGGGGGCACCAGGTTAAAGTGTTTTTCTTACCGGAGGATGATGACTACTTTCCTCAGTTCAAAGGGGAAGCTAAACTTGTGTATAAAATGTCTGTTAGGTGACCTGTGAACATATTTGTTTTTGTGGAATCACTAGACCAGAACAGCAGCTCTTCCTCATTATGCGTCTGTTTTTGTGCCCTTGGCAGCATTTAAGACACATTTACATTTTCTAGCCAACACTGACTAAGTGAAAACTTAAACCCCACAAATTTTGATGGAGGTGTTATATTATTATTAAGGAACTTCTCTTCACCTGTTTCTCACTTTTATTTTTCATCAGAATTTTGTAGATGGATACTTTGAAGGGCTGTCTTGATCATGCAGCTATGCTCACTGTTCAAATGGATAATCATTTTTCTAAACCAGTCTTACCCTCAAGGAAGGACAACAGAAAAAAGCAGACAGTTCCTGCCCCAGGCACAGAGTGGTCCCATTTAAAACTATATCAAGATTCCAACTGAGATTGTTCCCTGGTGATTAATTTTTTAGATATTACTGAAAAAACTATCAAAAAAGCTTCTCAATCTACACTAAAGGAAACCCACGTTTTAGACGGGTTACTATTAAAACACATAGTAGGCACTCGGATATTTAATGGATAAATGAATGAGCAAATGTCCTCCTGGGAATTGAATGACTTACCCTGTAGACATATGATATTTCAGTATAAAGACTAAATTGCTTGGACATGTCTCTTTGTGGGATTTTCAGTATTTTGGTTAGATTGTTTTCATTAGCTCCTCTCTGCCTGATAGCAAAGATTTGAAATCTAAGGATTTTCAAGTGCAATTTGTCAATCTTGAGCCCTCTATTTCAACAGAGCACACCTAATTTTTTTTATTACTAATTAATTTATTTAGAGGTACTGGGTCAGCCTCTTTTGGGAAACTGATGAGTGAGAGACTCCCTCCAAGCTCTCAGTTTACAGTATAGGATAAGCTCTCAGCTTACAGCAGAGGATAATTACTTAGGAAATACAAAAGTAACATCATTTGGAACACAGCTCAAACAGTAGTCTATTAGCTATCTAACACCTTTATCTGAATAAATTTTCGGAGAATTCTCAAAATGGGGCACAATTTACTAGTTTTTTCCTGTCTGCCTGTAAACCTATCACATTTCCCCTTTTAAAAAATCATGCCTTTTTCACACGTTGTCTCATTCCTTCCCATCACTGCCACACTTTTTGGAAAATGAAAAGTCTTTTCCTGTTGTTTCCATCTCTTCTCTGTCAACTTAAGTCATGAGTCCATGGATTATGACCTGCATCCCCATGACTCTGGTCTAGTGGCCCTGCAAGGTCACTAGGGATTGCAACATACAAAGGCTTTTCTTTCTGTATATTCTCTTGATGTTTGTTACATAAAACACTATTAGCCTCCTCCTCTTTCTTGAAACTCTCTTTCCTTATTTCCCATGACATTAGCATGTGGCAATTCTGCTACCTAAATGGCTGCTGTTGCTTGTCTCTTTTGCTGGAGGTACTCTCCTTTGTATCCTAAATGTGTAGATAGCTGCAGGGTTGTCTTGCTTGCTCTGCTTCCATTCTTCTTTCTCCCGGTTCTAGCATCTCGGTGGTTTTCCTTCAGAGAAGCAACTTTCATCTCATCCTCAGCCATGCAGTCCTGGAGGTGTTAATGTAGCTCCCTGATTCTGGGGCTCAGTACCTGGCCGTGGCCTGTGCAATCAGCATATTCCATCTGAAA
The DNA here is from genome assembly GCF_000951045.1 of Mandrillus leucophaeus. Classification (NCBI taxonomy): domain Eukaryota; kingdom Metazoa; phylum Chordata; class Mammalia; order Primates; family Cercopithecidae; genus Mandrillus; species Mandrillus leucophaeus. The sequence goes on along the minus strand of NW_012108008.1, from coordinate 326,118 downwards.
TCCCCCTCAGTGATTCATTGGGACATTGTTGTGTGACCTGAATTGAGCCAATCATTGTCAGCCCTGGAACATTTGCTAGAACTATTGGGAAAGAAAGCTTTTTGTTTCTGGCAGTGTTGACTTTTTACAATATAAGTCTAAAGCTGCACAAGACAGTTTTACCTCTGCAGAAGTCAGGTAGGCATCTACCTAGGGGGAAGGAAGGATAAAGGGGGTACAGGGTAAAGAGGGCATCTGTGGAGAGTGACAGGGCCAAAGCAAATGAATATCTGCTCAGGGCTGCGATAGCCTGAAGTAGGGTGTTTGAACCCAAATGATGGGCTTTGATTACCTTTATTTCAAATATAATTTATTTAATTGCACATTCATATAATTTAAATTTTAATAATTTTAACAATTGATTCACAAAATTCCTGAAGATTTAACAGTGGATTCCAGCCCACTCGTGCCTCTAGTATGAATATCTGTTGATGTTTCTTGGCTGAACAAATTATTACTACCATGGCTACTGATATGGTTTGGCTCTGTGTCCTCTCCCAAATCTCATCTCAAATGGTAATCCCCACGTGCTGAGGGAGGGACCTAGTGGGAGGTGATTGGATCATGGGGTTGGTTTCCCTCATGCTGTTCTTGTGATAGTGAGTGAGTTCTCATGAGAACTGATGGTTTTAAAGTGTAGTACTTCCTTGCTCTCTCTCTCTGTCTTGCTGCCGTATAAGATGTGCCTTGCTTCCCCTTTGCCTTCTGCCATGATTATAATTTTCTTGAGGCCTCCCCAGCCATGCAGAACTATGAGTCAGGGAAACCCCCTTTTTCTTAAAAAAAAAAACAAAAATTATGCAGTCTCAGATAGTATCTTTATAGCAATGTGATAACAGACTAATACAGAAAATTGGTACTGGCAGAGTGGGATACTGCCATAAAGATAACCTGAAAATGTGAAAGTAACTTTGGAACTGGGTAACAGGCAGAGGTTGGAACAGTTTGGAGGGCTCAGAAGAACACAGGAAGATATGGAAGAGCATGGAACTCCCTAGAGACTTATTGAATGGTTTTGACCAAAATGTTGATAGTGATATGGACAATGAAGTCCAGGCTGAGGTATCAAATGGAGATGAAGAACTTCTTGGGAACTGGAGCAAAGTTCATTCTTGCTATGCTTTAGCAAAGAGAAGGGTGGCATTTTGCCTCTGCCCTAGAGATCTGTGAAACTTTGTACTTGAGAGAGATGATTTAGGATATCTGGGGGAAGAAATACTAAGCAGCAAAGTGTTCACGATGTGACCTGGCTTTTTCTGAAAGTGTTCACTCATATGTGTTCACAAAGGGATGGTTTGAAATTAGAACTTATGTTTAAAAGGGAAGCAGAACATAAACATTTGGAAATTTTCAGACCATTTTCTGGGGAGAATTTCAAGCTGGCTCCAGAAATTCGCATATGTAAAGAGGAGTTGAATGTTAATAGCCGAGACAATGGAGAAAATGTCTCCAGGACATGTCAGAAATCTTGGCAGCAGCCCCTCCCATCACAGGCTTGGAGACCTAGGAGGGAAACATGGTTTTGTGGGGTGGGCTCAGGACCCTGCTGCTCTGTGCAGTCTCAGGACTTGGTGCCCCGTGTTCCACCTGCTGCAGCTCTGGCTGCGGCTAAAAGGGACCATGTACAGCTCTGACCATTGCTTCAGAGGGTGCAAGCCTTGAGCCTTGGTGACTTCCACAGGGTGTCGGGCCTGCAGGTGCACAGAAGACAAGAGATGAGGTTTGGAAACCTCAGCCTAGATCTCTGAGGATGTATGGAAATGCCTGGATGTCCAGAGAAGTCTGCTGCTGAGTGGGGGACCCTCATGGAAAATTTCTGCTAGGGGAATGCAGAAGGAAAATGTGGAGTTGGAGCCCCCTCACAGAGTTCTCACTGGGGCACTGCCTAATGGATATGTGAGAAAAGGGTCACTGTCCTCCAGACCCTAGAAAGGTAAATCCATCAACAGCTTGCACTGTACACCTGGAAAAGCCATAGACACTTAGTGTCAGCCCATGAAAGCAGTCATGGGGGGGCTGTACCTTGCAGTGCCACAGAGGCAGAGATGGCCAAGGGAGCCCACTTCTTTCATCAGCATGACCTGGATGTGAGACACGAAGTCAAAGGAGATTTTGCAGCTTTAACATTTAATGACTGCCCAGCCAGGTTTTGGACTTGCATGGGGCCTGTGACCCCTTTGTTTTGGTCAATGTCTCCCATTTGGAATGAGAACATTTACCCAATCTCTGTACCCCCATTGTATCTTGGAAGTAACTAACTTCTCTTTGATTTTCCAGGCTCATAGGTGGAAGAGACTTGCCTTGTCTCAGATGAAAGTTTGGACTTGGACTTTTGAGTGAATGATGAAATGAGTTAAGACTGGGGGACTGTTGGGAAGGCATGACTGGTTTTGAAATGTGAAAAGGACATGAAATTTGGGAGAGACCAGGTGAAGAATGATATGGTTTGGCTCTGTGTCCCCACCCAAATCTCATCTCAAATTGTAATCCCCACATGTTGAGGGAGGGACCCTGATTGGATCATGGGAGTGGTTTCCCTCATGCTGTTCTTTATGATAGTGAGTTCTCATAAGAGCCGATAGTTTTAAAATGTGGCATTTCCTTGCTCTCTCTCCTGCTGCCATGTAAGATGTGCCCTGCTTCCTCTTTGCCGTCTGCCATAATTGTAAGTTTCTTGAAGCCTCTCTAGCCATATGGAATGGTAAGTCAATGGAACCTCTTTTGTTTATAAATTAGCCAGTCTTAATATATCTTTATAGCAGTGTGAAAATGAATGAATCCAGTTACCAAATGATAATTTTTATAATTCAGCATTGCTTCTCACTCATTAGTGTTCGACTTTAAATACCAGCTTTCTCTTTTTCTTACTTATTTATGTATGTGTTTATTTATATTAGTCTGGACTCATCAAGACTTATTTTTATTTAATAGATTATACTCCATTAACATCATTATTTCTTTTGATGATCAAATTGTCCACAATTTGGTAAGTGGTAGGCCCTTCAAGCTGGTGCCTGTTATGTTTTCCTAATAATTCTTTTAGGACTTTTTTTTCAGGATTTTAGGATTTTTAAAAATTATTTTTTGTTACTTTCTGGTGCAAGAAGATTATTCTCTGTATATTTACCTGTTTTCTTAATCCCCCATGTATGTAACCATTATCTCATTGCTGTTGCCTCCTGGAACATGATCACCCTCGTCGTTTTACCTGCAGCCCACTCCAGGCCTCCCTGGAGGCCACTGCAGCCCTAAACAGACATTCAGTTTGTCTCTTTGGGCCCTGAACACTGTGTGGGATTTTGCTGACCTTGTCCCCATGCATAGATGCCCTCCTTGCCTTCCTTCGGCTCTGACACACACCCCTGCCTCACTTCCCCCTGTGTGGACTTGGTCAGGTTGTATTTTATGCTTTCATATATTTTAGACTCAACTTGTTACTATTTTGTTGAGAAATTTTGTACTGATGGTCTGGAGTTGGCAAACTCCTTAAAGGATCATATAGTAAACATTGTGGGCCTTTAGAACACATGTTTTCTATCTCATCTGTAACTGCTTGACTCTGTCATAGCAAGCAAAAGGATACGGCTGTGTTCCAGTAAAACTTTATTTATAGGTGGTCAGCCCACAGACTGTAGCTTGCTGACACTTGGTTTCTGTTTAGAAGGTCTGCAGTTTTGGTCTGTAGTTTTATTTTTCTTAAATGCCTTTGTCTATTTCAGTATCAGGGCATTGCTGGCTTGATAAAATGAATTGGGAAGCATTCCCTCTTCTTTTATTTCCTGGAAGAGATCGTGCAGAATTAGTATTATTTCTTCCCTAAATGTTTATTAGAATTTGCCAGTGAAAAAACCTGGGCCTAAAGCTCTCCATTACCTTTGACATCTCTGTCACAAACTGGGTTCTAGAGACCAGGAGCTAATCTCATAGCAATCGAGAGGGGTGCTTGATACGTCTGCAATAGTGTAGATTTCTCATTTTCTCTGACCATCTTTTTTTTTCTTGTAAAATCAAGCAACTGATTCTTGAAAGAAGAGTTTTTTTCTTTTTCTTTTTCTTTCTTTTTTTTTTTTGGTACAATGTGAACTTTTCTCTGAAATTCCTAGATGAGAATTTAGTTTCTTTATTATAAAAAAGGGGCCAAATTTTATTTTTTTAATTTAAAAAATGGTGAGAAAGGAGTTAAGATTATATATATACACATATATTTCTCTCTCTCTCTATATAAAATCTCTCATATATATAAGAAAAAATAGTTATATGTAGTATTAATATATATAATACTAATATACCATATAGATAGATATAGATCTATATATCTCTCATATATATGAGAGAAAGAGAGTGAGAGACAGAGGAAGAGGGAGGAAAGAGAGAGAGCGAGATGAGGAGAGAGATAAAGAGATGTTGCAAACCCTAGCAAGCAGATAATATAAAAGATATTCCAACATACCTTTCATTACCATATAAGACACTCCTGGTCTTAGGTTAATATTCTGGACTTTCCATATGTTAAAATCTTACAATGACATATCATTTCTCAGTCACAAATCCTGGATTTCAGTTGAGATTACTCAAGATACTCTAGTGAGAGGAAAGGAATTCCAGGCCCTTCAAACAAGGCTGATAGTTTATCATCAATGGGATATATACAGAGAAATGCTTCTTCCTGGATGCATAAAATGATTATTGGCCCAAGTAAAGAATATCAAAATACTATCACTTACATGTAACCAGCAACACCGTTGACCTTCTGGAAAGGAGTAATGTTTAAAATATATGCGTATGACCTGTAATAATCTTAAGGACATTCATCTTCCCTGCTTTCTGTCACTTTCCAGTTAAACTTCTCTTTGTCAGGTGCTGTAATAAAAACAGCTGAGGAAATGGAATTACAAATTTATGCTCACCCTGCAGATGTATCTGCTTGAAGTTATTTTGTTGCTACAAATAGATTAGGAGAACAAAATCCAAAATTAATGATCTTTTTGTTCTTGGGAATAATACATTCCCTAGCAGTGAATGAATCCCTGTCCTTTGACTTCACTGCCAAGGGTATGTTTGTGCAGCCCAGTTTGTGATCTGAATGATATATTTCTGTCCCAAGGACTATGCCAAAAGATACTGCATACTTTGTTAGTTTTAAGCCATCCTCAGCCCGGCCTGCTCCAGCCATTGCATTGTAACACAAATGCCGTACTGGGTTTCTTACCTTTGTTTCTTCAGAGTCACTTTCTCTCACTTTCAACCCTACTCTGTCCCAAGCAGGGTGACCTTTTGGGATTACATCAATAGCCTCCTTTGCTTGGGTTTGGCCAATGGGGAGGCATTAATAGATGATCCAAGTTGGGAAGGATCCCCCAGTCCCCTCCTTGTGGGTTCTTAACTGACCGATTATATCCCTCAACTGAGGGTCACAATTCTTATAAGATGGCTTTCTCCACACAGCTCTCTCAGTAACCACTGCCTTCCTTTTCCTCTTCCGGCTTAGGAGTGGTAACTAGAAATACTAGCCTGGAAGCTCTTGTAGTGTCCCTATGCCCTACCCTCACTTCTGTAAAGTAATTTTATTAAACTCTCCTCATGTTTTCTTTATTTGACTGTGCCATCTGTTTCCTGCCAGGACCTAGACTGATACAGAAGGATCATTACAACAAATCTCTCTTCAATCTTTTTTATCTCTCTGATGCCACGCCATAATACCTTTTAGCTTAGCTTCCCTGGGTTGAAATCAATTTATCAGAAAATCCCTGAGGGCAACAAAAAAGCTGAAAAGTCGAACGTGTATTTCTATTAGGTACTTAGTTTTGTGTATCTGCAAAGTTAATTGAATATAAGCTAGTTAAAGCGTTTCGCCCAAGATTCTGCTCCGTAAGTTTTTGGCATTCACTTTATCTGTGGCTCTGTATTAATCTAAAGCACCTTAGTGCCATGTTTGACCCTTACATTCATAAATACCTCCCCAAAGAAGAATTAAGAGACGAGGAAGGGTCCAACGGAGTTCTTTGTGTGGGATAATCTGGGTGAGGTCTAGGGAAATGTCAGAAAGGGTGATGCTTATTTTAAAAATTTACATTTAAAAACAGACTCATGTTTATTGCACTATTAATAATAATCAAGATATGGAATTAACCTAAATGTCCCATCATGGATGAATGGATAAAGAAAATGTGGTACATATATATAATGCAATGCTGTTTGGCCATGAAAATGAATGAAATCCTTTCATTTGCAATAACGTGGGTGAAACTGGAGGACATTATGTTAAGTGAAATAAGCCAGGCACAGAAAGACAAATACTAGATAATCTCACTCATACGTGGGATGTAAAAGATTGTTCTCATAGAAGTAGAAAGTAGAATAGTGGTTACCCGAAGATAGAGAGGGTAGGAAAGATGGGGGGATGATAAGCGATTGCTCAATGAGTACAAAGCCACAGTTAAATAGGAGGAATAAGTTATGGCACTCTATTGCATATTAAAATGACTAGAAGTAATGATAATGTATATTTCAAAAAAGCTGCAACTTTTTGAATGCTCTCATCACAAAGAAATGACAAATGTTTAAGGTGACAGATATGCTAATTACCCTGTTCGATCAATTTATATCTGTATCATAACATCACATTGTACCCCATAAGTATATGCAATTATTATGTGTCAGTCATAAATGGAAAATAAATAATATCTGCCTGATGAAATTGTTGTGATAATGAAGTGAAATATGCATATGAAGCATTTTGCATAGTGCCTGACACAAACCTTCAAAAACTGTTAGTGTTTTTTCCTTTATAATTATAAAGGTGCTTACAATTTTGAAAACTGCTCTTATGTTGGAAAGTAAAACTTTATGAATATTTCTTTAAAAAAATACTCATGTCAATGGATGTACTTTCAGAAAATAACTCAGTAAATAACTGTACTCGTCTGAGATACCCTCCACCTTGGCTCTAATTTTTGCAATGAGTAGGAAACAGATCAGATCACAGATTCTTTTTTCAGTTTCTGAGAGCTAAGATATTAGTGATCTGGATTACATTTTCTCCTCCAGTGTGTTAAATACTCACAGGGAAAAATAAGTCAAACTGAAATTGTCACTTTAATAATATAAATCTTTCCATTTTGGGCTATAGGATGCCTTTCTGTCTTAATCATTCGGATATTCCTTTAAAACCTTCAAATAATCCCTATGAAGTTATTGCTGTATATTGTTATGACTTAGAAATATACACAGATTTTTTTTGTTAATTAAAAAATGTCAGCAGGGCTGATACTATTCTTCCAGGATGTTGTGGCTTGTAGATTGTCAGATAATGGTGTACCTGTATTGTCATATATTATCTAAGTTGTGACCCTTTTCAAAATAATAGACCAGAAATGGAATTCATTTTTCTGGAAAAATGCTTGCATCTCTGATTCTTGATGGAATGATAGCTTTGCTGAAGGATGTAGAGTGCTACCTTTTGATGTGTGTTTGTTGGAAGAAGGCTGAATTTATTCCACATTAATTCCCTTTCAATAAGATTTTCCTTCTGTCTAGTTGAAATAATTTTTGGATACATTGATTAAAAAACAGCATATTCCATTTACTACTTAATGTTACTTTAGATATAAATAATTTTCTCTGCAACTATTTATAGTAATTTTTTTGAAGTTTAGATTTAAAAATCAAAAGTGACATAAATTACTTCATGTAACTTTTATACTTATGATTACATTTACTTCTTCATCAGATTCCTAACCGGCAACAGTGGTTGTGATATACAAAGGTGACAGGAGTTCTTATAACCAGGAGAGGAAATTCTCCTGTGAGAGTCATTACTATGCATAGATTAGTTCTTTCTTTTCCTTTCTTTTTTCTTTTCTTTTCAAAAGATATAAGATGGGGAGAGGTTTTTGAGCAATGAGGTTTGTGGAGAGGCATACATGACATTTCCGTTTATCTCAAATTATGAATCTTGAACTGCGCATTTCCCAGCTATTGCAAAAGATTCTGGAGGGAGCCTTCTTTACTATTAGAGACATATGGGCTTACATTGCCTTTGCAGTCACATTTTTCAGGGTGTGTGTGGAACAAACTGCACGTGTAGAGTTTTATGGATTAATTTAAACATCATGAGGAAAGTGCCCAGGCCTTCCTAGTTATAGGACCTCATTTATTATAATAGCAACAGCAACCATCACTTTCACTGAAAATTCATTTTCTGTTATTCGTGGTCATGAGTTTCTCAGCATCTTTATCAATGCAATTTTAATGCCTTTTTCTTAAAGTTTTGAATAATTGAGGGTTGAAGTTGGTGGAGATTCTCTGTATTTAATTAAAATAGTTGTTTTATGAGACTGAGAACTTAAACTTAGGCTATTGTCTGGAATCCTTAAGGAATTCTTTTTAGATTTGCGCAAGGCAGAAAAACAGCTCCAGGCATTTCTTGGGGAGAGTATTCATTTTGTCTTCTTAAAATCAATAATATTCTTGAATTGATACTCCAAGCCTCTTTTTCATAGAAAAGCTCTTTATGAAAAGTGTTTTTAAAATATGTGTATTATTTATCAAATAATATTTAAGAAAGCATTAGGGTCTGATTATAGCCAGGACATGCAGAGATTTCATAGGCTCGAGTCATCAACAATCTAAACAAGAATGAGATTAAGAAGTGTTAAAAACCACTAAAATAAGTTAAAAACATGGTACCAGTTAGTTCAGGCTTCTGTTGTGACATAAAATTGATGAAATATCAGTGGTCTTGATCCAGCAGATAGAGATGGTGCCGTTAGAAGTTTAAACACTTTTCACCAATGCCTATCCATCCCTGTTAGGAATTTATGTAAGCTTCATGGGACGATTCCAAGCCACTTCATCAAGAGACAAAAGAATTTCTCCTTTTTGAAGTTGTCAGGCATAGTCAGTGGCTACTCTGAAGCCAAATAATATACGACATAAGATTATTTCCCAAGATGATTGGTTTGTTTTATTATCTAAAGTTAAACTCCTCTATATGCCCCCTGAGATACCGACTGGCTCAGAAGCACATGAAATAAATACATACAACAAATCCCTTATTTTGAACATGAGGAGAGAACATACCATTTTTATTAGTAGAAAAACATGATTCTCTTTGACCGAACAAAGGTTCAAAAGAGATTTACTTATTTGTGGCTTGATGGGGTACTCAGTGTTTAATCTTCTCTGGGCAGCCTCAGGTCTCTGACTGGCCCTGAGGATCAGACCATCCACTAATTTCCAGTTTCTGACCCAGGCTGGTCTTACAAGGCTGTGGTGAATCAACCCTACCCAGTCTTTTAGCATCCAAGTGCTGGGTTCCATACTCGAGTTCAAGGTCCGCTACGCTTGCTAACAGAGTGGCTTCCTGAGAGAACTTTAAACTTTTGGGTCGCAGTTTGTTTATCTGCAAAATGGGATGAGGCTGTGGGAAGAGGATTGATTTGCATTGTCTGGGAATTCCCCTGAGTTTTAACCTTCTTGAAATTTACCAATTTTGTTTATTTTAATTGTTTATTTTGGTAGTATATAATTATTTGATTTTTGGTTAAACATGAAACTAATCTTTAAAGAAGACTTACTCTTCATATCTAAAGGGAAAAAATGAGTTAAGTAAAAATTATCCCAGGCCTAAAAGTCAATATCCATCATATATCCACATTATATAACATCCATCTTTCCCCCATTACCTCAACCCATCACTCACCAAGCAGGGGAAGATTTTATTCAGATGTGGCCACTGATTGAACCAAAACTGAACATCTGACTCATTTGTGTTCCTAGAGCAAAGAACTGTGCCCACACATAGCTTATTATCTGCTCAGATTTCATTTTGCCAAAATTTATAATAAGAGACACAGACACAGAGAAGCAGATGGTTGGGGTTGAGGAAATCACAATAGAGTGTTGGAGCTGGTGACCCTATTGTACTATATACTTGACTAAAGTATGACTAAGTTAAGCAGATACGGGGACACTTTAGAGGGAATCAGAGGTGAAGGACCACTAGCCCTGTGAGGGGCAGGAGGGCTTTCAGGTCTACACTCCCAGTGTCCATGATGTCTGGCAGTGCCTGCTGTTCCTTGGATCTGTGAGACCCCCATATCCTTTCCACTTGACTTTGGGCAATTTCTGTCTCTTGTAGCCAAAAGAGCTGTGAATGAAACAAATATAAAGATATTATTATAAAATCCAAATGAATTGGAATGAAGGGTGAATAAAAGCATCATGCTTTCCAAAGAACCCTGGTCCCATACCTGGGTTCAAGGTCTGGTACTCTCGCCAACAAAGTGGCTTCCTCAGAGAAATTTAGACTTCTGGGTCACAATTTGTTTATCTGTAAAATGGGATGTGGCTGTGGGAAGAGGTTTGATTTGCATCATCTGTAAATTCCCTTTAATTTTAACATTCTTGAAATTTACCAATTTTGTTAAATTTCAACTGTTCATTTTGGCAGGATTTAATTCTTTGATATTGGGGAGTTTTAGAGAGTAGAAAGAAGAAGGCAAAGATGAGAGAATGATGGAAACCCAGGAGTAGGACCTTCTGGATTGAAGATCTAAGGGCCTCAGCCAATATTGAATATGGCATCTGAAAGATATGATTCTGTGACAGAGTTTAAGAGTGTCCCTTTCCCCCTGACATGTCAAAAGAAAGACAGGTTGAATAGGAAATGAAAGTTCCTATCTGCTTTAATTACCCAGAGTGGGAACCTTTTCTCTGGGATTTGAAAATTTCCATTCTGACTTCAATGGCTAATAGACAGTAAATTATTTTCCTGCTGGTCAAGAAGTTGGAAGGGAATGTAGACATTCTTTGATCATCTCTGGCTAAATGGACTTATGGAGATAGAGTGGGATGTAAGAATACTTATAGGGAAGCTGGAGGGTTCTCATGTGCTTCTTCCCACCATCCACTCAAACCATCCCCAGGTTTAAAAAAATTCATTAAAAATTGATGAATAAAATTATATATATTTGTGGCAAAAACATGTTTTGAAATATGTACACATTGTAAATAAAGAAAATACGATACATATACACAGGAGAATATGCTATTTAATCTTAAAATAGAAGGAAATGCCAGCTTTTATACCTAAAATTTCATCAGTGATAGTAAACACTGGCCTCTAGATGCTAGAGTCTCAAGATTTCAATTTAAAGTTAAAATTGTTTCCTTTTTGGAGTATTAGCAAGTTTGTTCATCTTCCCCCATTCCCCCTCCCCTCTCCTCCCCTTCCCTTCCTTTCCCGTTTGCTTACCTCTCTCCTCTCCTCTCCTCTTTCCTTTCCTCTCCTTTGCTTTCATCTTTCTTTCACTTTCCTTTCATTTTTCCTTTCCTTCCAACGAATTTTACCAAAATAATTACCAGGATTGCAGGGATCAGGGGCTAGGGAAACAATTAGGGGATAGAGAAATAGGCAAGGGGATGGGTGAAGGAAAGAAAGTAAGGAAGGCTGAAAAAAAAAAATGTTCCTGTCTGCATAATTGTTCCAAGGGCCCGCATGGTAGGCAGAGCAATGATTCCCAAAGATGTTTATGCCCAGTATGTTACCTTACATTGCAAAAAAGATCTTGAAGATGTGATTAAGGGCATAGACCTTAAGATTGAAAAGATTATTTTGAATTATCCACATGGGCTCAATCTAATCACAGGAATCCTTAAAAGCAGAGAACCATTCTATGCCATAGCCAAAATAAGAGGAGATCTGACTGTGGGCAAAGAATTGTCAGAGAGATGAAACACTGAGAGCATTTAAAATGGAGGAAGGGGACCATCAGCCAAGGAATGCAGGTAGTGTCTAGGAGCTAGAGAAGGCAAGGAAACAGACATCCCCCTACAGCCTCCAGAATGTAATGAAACCCTGCAACACCTTGGTTTTCAGTCAATGAGACCCGTGCTGGGCTTCTAACATGCAGAAGTATAGGATAAATTTTGTGTGTGTGTGTGTGTGTGTGTGTGTATGTGTTTAAGCCCCTGAGCTTGTGGTAATGTCTTGCAGCAGCAATAGAAAACTAACATAGCATGCACAATTATGAGTAGTGCTATGTCTACCTTCTCTCTAGAATCACGGTCTTCATTCCTGATGATCAACGCAAGGTTGGCAACCATTCATGATTTGTAGCCTTCCTGGAACTCTTTCCACTGAACAGGAACTCAAAAGGTCATAGTGGAAAGAAGACCAAAAGTCGAGATACATGGGTTTAAGTTTAGGGTCTGGGCTCTGCCACTTGGTAATTGTGTAACATGGCACAAAAACCCTCTGGCTCCAGTTTTTCTCAGTGCAACAATAAGTAGTTTAGATTAAGATAATCTCTAATTCCTTTTAGTGTGGGCCCTTGATGATTTTTCTGAGTGACTGCCTCACTCAGTCACTCAGAGTCAGTGTTAATGACAGACTAAACATAGTCGTGCTTATTTGGTGAAGAATGGGTGTTCAAATGTATTTGTCAAAAAGAAATGTGTTATCTTAATTTTTCTTTTTTCTCAACAAGGAATGAGATTTGAGGACTACTTAGGATGTGAGAGGATTTAGATTAAATCTGGTACCAGAAACTTCTAGTTTAATTTTCAGCAGAATATTAATTACGTATTTTACATTATTGGAGGATACAATTTATTGATCCACAATCTTTTTTTAATATGAAATACAGATTCCTTGATATTATATTTTTTTCTTATTTTTACCTCGATAAGGAGTTTTGCCTTTCTAGTTTGCATAGTATTACGTTGTCTTTTCACTTAGAGTATTCTCTACTATATTTTCAACATGATATTTATTCTGCCTCAATATATTTATTTAAATTTTTTACTCATTTGATTAATTTCAATAACTTTTTTATCCATGGATTTTTAAAAACCTATTAACAAAACCGAAACTTTCCTTAAGTTCTTTTTTGTTATTTTGCCAAAATATTGGCAATATTTTGTTAAATGGTTTATTTGTTATATGTTGGATAGCTTTGGCTACTGAGGTGGAGAAAACATTTGTTTTCGTTTTGCAGTAATTTTGCATGTCAATTATAAAACCTTTACTTTGGAAATTTTTATTCGTCTTTATTGTCAGGGAACTGAACATCAGGAGACTAGACACATTAGAGAAGAACCTCCGTTTTTAATTTTTTCCATCTGAAAATTAGATATTTATATGAAATACACAAAACATATCTTAAAGTAATAGTGTGATTCATGTAAACTGATATGTAATATTTAGGAGCATACAATCATGGAATATCAGAGTTGAAGGGACTAAACTGTTATTATCATTATTATTACTTTTTCAATATTCTTTTACTGTGGTAAGAATGCTTAACATGAGACCCTCTTGACAAATTTTTAAGTGTAAAATACAGTATTGTTAATTGTAGGGACAATGTGTACAGCAGACCATCAAAACATGTTTATCTTGCATAATTGATACTTTATATTCTTTTATTAGCAACTCCTCATTTCCTCCTCCCTTGAAAACCACCATTTTACCCTCTGATTATGAATGAATATTTTAGATACCTTATATAAGTGAAATCATGCAGTATTTGGCTTTCTGTAATTGACTTATTTCACTTAGACTTGTAATGTCCTCAAGGCTCATCAATGTTTTCACATGTTGCATGATTTCCTTTTTTTTTTTTAAGGCTGAGTAATATTCCATTATATGTTTATATTACATTTTCTTTCTCCATTCATCTGTTGATGGACATTTAGGTTATTTCCATATCTTGGCAATTATAAATAGTAATGCACATTGCAGTACTAATATATGTATTTGAGATCCTAATTTCAATGTTTTTGATAAATACCCAAAAGTGGGATTGCTGGATCATATGGTAGTTCTATTTTTAATTTTTTGAGAAATATTCATACTTTTTTCATAATGGCTCTACTATTTTGCACTCTCAGCAATAGGGTATTAGGGTTGCAATTTCTTCACATTCTCACCAGCACTTGTCTTTTGTTTTTTAAATAATAGCCATTCTTACCAGGTGTGAGGTGATATCTTATTGTGGTTTTGCTTTGTATTTTTCTGGTCGGTGATGCTGAGCATCTTTCTATACAACTGTTGGCCATTTGTATAGCTTATTTAGAGAAATGTCTATTCAAGACTTTAGCTCATTTTAAAATCAGATTATTCATTTTTTTGGCTATTGAGTTCTATATATATTTTAGAAATTAATTCATTTGATATAGGGCTTGCAATTTTTTTTCATTCCTAAGTCTATCTTTTCACTCTGTTGATTGTTCCCTTTGCTGTGCAGAAGCTTTTAGTTTGATGTAGTCTCACTTGTCTATTTTTGCTTTGTTGTCTGTGCTTTCATTGTTACTTTCATAAAGTCATTGTCAAGACTAACATTTGTCCGATATTCATCAGGAATATTGGCCTTTAGTTTTCTTTTCTCATGATATCTTTGTCTGGTATCAGGGTAATGCTGATCTTATAAAATGAATTTGGAAGTGTTTCCTCCTCTTCAATTTTTTTGAAGAATTTGAGGATTGATGTTAATTCTTCCTTAAATGTTTGGTAGAATTCATAAAGCCATCTGGTCCTGGGCTTTTCTTTGTTGGGAGGTTTTTAATTACTGATTCAATCTCCTTACGAATTTTAGGTCTATTCAGACTTTCTATTTCTTCATGATTGAATCTTAGTAGGTTGCATATTTCTAAAAACGTATGTATTTCTTCTAGGTTACTCATTTTGTTGGTGTAAAATTATTTATAGTAGTCTCTTATGATCTTTTTTTTATTTCCGCTGCATCAGTTGTAATATATTTTCTTTAATTGTGATTTTTAAAAATTTGAGTCTTCTCTCTTTTTTTTTTCTTAGTCTAACTAAAGGTTTGTTGATTTTTTGGTCTTTTAAAAAAACCCAACTCTCAGTTGTGTTAATTTTTTTGCTATTAGTTTTCTATTTTATCTATTTCTGCTCGAATCTTTAATATGTCCTTACTACTGGTTACTTTGGACTTAGTTTGTTCTTTTTCTAGTTCCTTAAGGTGTAAAGTTAGGTTGTTTATTTGAGATCTTTCTTTGTTTTTAGTATAGACGTTTATCACTATACATTTCCCTTTTGGTACTACTTTTGCTGAATTCCATAAATATTGGTATGTTGTGTTTTCATTTTCATTTTCTCAAAATATTTTCTAATTTCTCTTTTGATTTTTTATTTGACCCAATGGTTGTTTAAGAATATATTGTTTAATTTCCACACATTTGTGAATTTTCCAGTTTTCCTTCTGTTATTGGTTTCTAGTTTCATTCCATTGTGGTTGGAAAAGATGCTTGGTATGATTACAATCTTAAATTTTTAAAGACTTGTTTTGGGCCCTAGCATGTGATCTCTCCTCAAGATTTCTTGTGTGCTTGAGAAGAATCTGTATTCCGCTCCCATTGGGCGGAATGTTCTGTATGTGTCTGTTACATCAATTTAGTCTAGACATTGTTAAGTTTAATATTTCCTTGTTAATTTTCTGCCTGGATGTTCTGTCTTTTATTGAAAGTGGGGATATTAAAGTCTTCTATTATTATTTTATTCCTGTCTGTTTCTCACTTCAGATCTGTTAATGTTTGCTTTACATATTTAAGTGTTCTTGTGTTGGGTGCATATATATTTATAATTGTTAAATCTTCCTGGTGAATTCAACTTTTTATCATTATACAGTGCCTTTTTTTGGTGTCTTGTGACTTTTTTTTTTTTTTAACTCAGAGTCTATTTTGCTCAAGTGTAGCCACCTCTGCTCTCTTTCTTGCCATTAGCATGGAATACTTTTTCCATCCTTTCACTTTCAGCCTGTGTTTGCTCTTAAATCTAAAGTGAGTTTCTTGTAGAGGACATATAGTTATAATAGATCTTTTTTAAAAAATCCATTCAGGTGGTTTATGTTTTTTGATTGGGTATTTCAATCTATTTACATTTAAAGTAATTATTGATAGAGAAGTATTTACAGTTGCCATTTTGTTAACTATGTTCTATTTATCTTGTAGTTCTTTGGTCCTTTTTTTTTCCTCTTGCAAGCTTCCTTTGTATCTTGTTTTTTTGTATAGATATGCTTTGATTCGTTTTTCTCTTCAATGTAACTTTTATAGGTATTTTCTTTATGGTACCATGGGACTCACAAGAAATATTTTATAGTTATAATAGTCTACTTTAAGCTGATAATAATTTCAAACACATACAAAAACTCTACACTTTTAATATTCCCCTCCCACTTTATGTTATTGATGTCATAACTTATATCCAGTAATATTATGCATCTGTTAGTACATATTTTTAGTTGTAGTTGCTTTTGATAATTTTAATTGTCATTGCTTTTGACTTTTAAACTGGAATTTAAAGTGATTGTGTCCCCACTACTACAATAATACAGTGTTCTGTATTTGTTTCTGTATTTGCCTTAACCAATGGTTTTTATACTTTTTAAACACGATTGTGTTGCTGTTCAGCATTCTTTCATTTCAACTTGAATAACTTCTTATAGCATTACTTGTAAGGCAGATTTAGTGGTGATGGACTCCCTCAGCTTTTGTGTGAAATAACTTTATCTCTGTTTTGTTTTTGAAGGATAGTTTTGCTGCATATAGTATTCGTGTTTGTTTGTTTGTTGCTTTCAACACTTTCAATATATCATTCCACTCCCTTCTGACCTGGAAGATTTCTTCTGAAAAATCAACTCATAGTCTTAGGAGGCTCCCTTATATGTGACAGGTGGTTTTCCTCTTGCTGCTTTCAAAATTCTCTCTTTTATTTTTTTTTTGAGATGGAGTCTTGCTCTGTCTCCTAGCCTGTAGTGCGGTGGTGTGATCTCGGCTCACTGCAATCTCCACATCCTGGATTCAAGTGATTCTTCTACCTCAGCCTCCAGAGTAGCTGGGATTAGAGGCACACACCACCATACCTGGCTAATTTTGTATTTTTAGTAGAGATGGGGTTTCACCATGTTGGTCTTGAACTTCTGACCTTAGGTGATCCACCCATGTTGGCCTCCCAAAATGCTGGGATTACAAGTATGAGCCACCGTGCCTGACCCTCAAAATTCTCTTTGTATTTGACTTTTGACAATTGAACAATAATGTATCTTTTTGTAGATGTTTTTGGGTTTATCTTTTTGGGGCTTTTTAAGCTTACTGGATCTGATGTACATGTCCTTCCCCAGCTTTGGGAAGTTTTTGACCATTAGTTCTTTGATTATGCTTTCTGGTATTTTTCTTCTCTCATCCTTGAACTCCCCTAATGCATATGTTAGTCTTTTGTATGGTGTCCCATACATCCCTTAAGCTTTCTTTATTTTTAATTTTTATTTTTCCTCAGCCTGAATAATTTCCAAGGACCTTTCTTTGAGTTTGGTAATCCTTTCTTCTGCTTGTTAGCCTGCTGTTGAATCCCTGTAGCACATTTTTTAATTCAATTATTGTATTCTTCATTTCCTTGATTTGTATTTGGTACTCTAAAATATTTCCAATCTCATTGTTGAAATTCTCGCTTTGTTCTTCTAATCTCAGTGAACATAGCAAATGATGGCTGTTTTAAATTCTCTTTCAGGCAAATAAAATAACTTTGTTTCATTAGAGTTGGTTTCTGGAGATTTATCTTGTTTTTTTTTTTTTGTTGTTGTTGTTGTTTAGAATGTATGTCCCTATTTTTCTTTTTCATTTTCCTTGACTCTCTGCATTGTTGTCTGTGCATTAGGCAAAACAGTCATCTCTTCCAGTCTTCACAGACTGGCCTCATGTACTGGAAGATCAGCCCAGCCAGAGATCCTGGAGAACTCTCCAACTTTTGTACTGGTTCAACATGCTTTCTTTGTTCTTAGAGACCCCCTAGGCAGTTGTAATACACTGTGTCCTGTCAGTGCTCCAAGACAAACAAGACTGAAACCCATTCCTTAGGAAGCTTCCCCAAAAGTTGGCTCATGGATGCTCTGTCACGCAACCCCTCCCTTCCACAAAGAGAAGCTGAGACCTGGGTTTTCCACCTATTCATACAGTGTGGATCTGGGTGCGGGACGGGGCAGGGGGTGAAGGAACGTGGTGATTAGTTGTGTGCTAAATGAAACCAATGTCTCTGCTCTTACTGACCTCCAGGTGGCTAGATTATGCTGGGTCTTTTGAATGCTCTAAGACTCAGCATAACCTGGGTCATAAACAGAAGCCAGTCCTCTGGATAACACTGAAAAGTTGGGGCATTTGATGCATAATCCACCTTTTTTCTTCTTCTTCCCCAGGGAGAGACTGAGAGATGGGGCTTTTTGTCCATTCCTTCTGTGCTGAGCCAGGCTGAAAGCCTAGCTATGGTGACATATCAGCCTGCACTGCCATCTCTGTTTTCAGTGACTCCAGGTGGCTAGATTTTTCTGGATCTTGTCAGTATTCCAAGACAGGCTAGACAGATAACTGTCCTCTGGGTCATCCCCAGAAAAGTTGGGGCATTGGACATGTAATCTACCTCTTTCCCCTGCAAAGGTGAAGTTGAGAGCTGAGGTTTTTCATCTGCTCATGGTGTTGAACCAGAGGAAAAGGTATGGGTCTGTGGCGATGCCAACCCACACTGTTGTCTTTGTTCTCATTACCTATACAAGGCCCAGTTAAGTCAGATCTCACCTCCATGACAGGCTAGACAGAAAACAGTCCTCTGGGTAGTCCCGAGGGAGGAACTGTGATCTGAAGACTTTTGTTATCTCACCCTGTGCTGATCCAGTGGAGGGGGCTATGGACTATGGCAACTGCCAGCCCAAATCGGTATTTCGGTCTTTCGGTTTTCACTGGGCCTACGTGGCTATAAGAAGACAGGTATTGTCAGCATTCCAAGACATGCTAGACAGAAATTACTCCTCAGGCTAACCTCTAGAAAAGTTGGGGCATTGAACATGTTCACCTCTTTCCCTCCCTGGGAAGAAGCGGGGAGCTGAGTTTTACCTGATCATATGGCACCGTCCTGGAGGTCTCAAATTTTTCTCACAGCTTTGATGTGAGTAATTTCATGCCCACCTGTGGCACAGGAACCTCTCAACTGGTTTCTAGGTTTTAGAATTTGTCCATCAACTCTTTTTTTTATTTTGAGTTTAGGAGTGGACGTTTAATAAGCAAAAGAAAGAGAAAGGAGAACAGCTGTCTCTCTTGTGAGAGAGAGGGGTACCCAAATGGGAATTGCCCATCAACCGTTGTCAAATTGGTGTGTTTGTTGGGGGAAAGAAGGGTCTAGGGCTTCCTATTTTGCCGTCTTGCTGGTGTCACTCTATCATTACTATTATGGAAATGTTTACTAAACCTAAAATTATTAAAAAGTTAAATCTCAAGTGTAAAATAAACTTAGAATGGATAATCCAGTGTATATAAGTAATAAAAACAACCATAAGGAAGTTTATATTTATTTTATAGTTCTTTTGGAGCTTACATTTTGGATTGCTAGTACCTCATGGTGATATCAAGTCTGAAACAAGCCATTGGCTATTTAGGGACTGACATATAGCAATAGCAATACTGACATTAGGCTCAAAGGTTGGGGTATGTGCCCCAGTGCTGGCTGTTCCTAGCTGTGCAATCTTGGGTCAGTTCTTTTATTTCTCTGATCTTTAGTTTTCTTGTACACCAAATAAGGCTATCGATAAGCAGCTTAATGGCTTGTTAGTAATAAATGATTTAGATAAAAAGTGCCTGGAATATAGCAGGCATTCAATAAATTCTTATGCTTTTGTGTATACACATTATAATCTGTGAGGCTTAATGCTTCATACTGCAAGATGACCTGTAAGTTAGAATATATATTTGAGTAGTGGACTATCTCACCTGCATTGCAAGCAGTATAATAGGGAGATAATCTATATAAAAGTACTACAGATATGAGGCCACTGCATTGTTTACTAGAAATATTAGATCTATATTTGTCGTTCACCGGTACTAAGTGCATTGGAATTTGTGACACTAATGTTTACATTTGCTCCATTTCCATTTTTTTTTTCTTTCTCACTTATTTTCAATTTATGCTATCTTGCTGTGTTTTACATAACTTTGTGTAATGCCATCACTCCATTCCAGAACAAAGTAGGTTACTAACGTGTATGTACATATGTGAGCATATATGCACACATATTAGATACTTCTAGTTTAAAAAATTATACACCACTCAGGAAGAAGTAGGTAAGCTTTTGAATCCTTTCTTATTTCTACGTGGTGTACCTCATATTGTCCTGAACAGTTGGGTGTAAATTTCAAGATGAAGAAGAATTAAATTTGGGCATCATCATAAAAAATTTCTTCCTTAGAAACATTGCAGGCCTAATTTATGAAAGATTGAGCCAATATTACCAAATTGGTTTATGGCCATTTATGACAAAATGTGTGATACACACTCTTCTACAGATTAAACAAAGTAGCATTTAATTATCTCAATGATGATTCTCAATTTTCTGAATTACAAAATTGGGGAAACTTGCCCCAACAGTCTTACCGGCAATCTTTCCAGCTTTCCCAGGCAAGGCCTACTTCTTGAGTTTGTTACCCATTTGCATCTGGAATACATTGCTACAGGAGAGCATGGGAGTCTTTCTGCGTCCTGGGTTTCTTCAGGGGAACTGTTTTAGGAAATATGATGCTTGGGCAAACAATATATCAGTTTCAGTTTTACATGGACTCATTTATGGATTTAGTCTCAGTGATACTTTTTACGTGTATTAGACCCAAGGTCTCATTCTGAGTGGCTTTTCTTTTTCTGACCATCTTTCCTGTATGTACTCAGTTTGTGACAGCATGATGCTTGCAGAGATTGTTTATGTAAATCAGAACTGTTGATTAAGAGCTTTAGGACTCGTACTATACTACAATCTTCGTTCTTATAAATGGAAGGATCATTGAATAAACACAGAACAGAGTCCAAGGTGTAAGGACAGTGACAGGTCCTTGCATATCAGATATTGTCAGATGCCAGGTTTGGGGATTCTAGTTTTTTTGAAATTAATCTCATAGTTGTCATTGGTTTGTAAAAAATCAGTTTAGTTATTGACTTTTCCATATGTGAAATGCTTTGGGTTTAATCACTGAAGAATATAAACCAAATCAAGCAATATCTGGTAGAGAAAATATAGAAAAAATATTTGCTTAAATATTTGCTTGTTTTTCTAGATATCCCTAACATGCTAAAAAAACTCTATGATCAACAAAATACTAGTATTTTGAGAGAGAGAAAAATAAATAGGAGTGAGGTACATGCAGCAAAAATATTTTACATTGGGTATAGAAAGTTAATGTATTATAAGCTGATATTTTATTTCAGTAGGAAATAAGTACTTATCTACTAAATGATGTCATTTCATAATTGGCTAGCCATGTGGAAAACAATTAAATTAAATCCTCATTTTATGGTACACACAAATATAAACTCCAGATAGATTAGCAAGTAAAACATGAAAAGCAGAATAAAAATGTGGAGGAAAATCTGTGAGAGTTTATGTATTATCTAGAGACAGGGGAAACCTTCTCTACCAAAACCAGAACAAAGAAAATACAAAATATAAAGACATGTGACTATATAAAAATTAAGAGCTGTTGTAGAATTATGTGCTGTTCTTAATTTCTACTCTTGAATTTCATCCAAAGTCATTTGATTGGGCTACTTG
The DNA here is from genome assembly GCF_000951045.1 of Mandrillus leucophaeus. Lineage (NCBI taxonomy): Eukaryota > Metazoa > Chordata > Mammalia > Primates > Cercopithecidae > Mandrillus > Mandrillus leucophaeus. The sequence continues at coordinate 304,480 of NW_012108008.1, read as the reverse complement.
GAAAACACACCACATTTGAAATTTAGCTCCTAGAAGAGCAAAATTTGTGGCTAAATGTCCAAGAAAAATACTCCAAAATAATGACACTCAGTAAGGGACACACTTTAATCACTTTAAGTAGGTCAAAAGAACAAGTCATTTCTTAATGATGATCGTACTCCAAGATCCTGTCTATGAAAGAAAGTATCAAAGGTTCAAGAAGTAACAGAAACGGGAAGTCTGAAGGGCTGCAAATCTCAGAAATTATCCCAAAACAAAGCCAGGTAAAGGATGGAAAGTGAATTTTAATCATTTGTAATCAGAAGTGGTAAAACTTTTCCAACCAGTTCAGACTTTCCAAATCTTGAGGGAACAGGCAATGAGGACAGAAGCATTGGTGATTTAGTGCTTTTTGCTGATAGAGCTTTACATCAGATTTTCTTGAATTTCTGTAAAGGAGGCCTCAAAAACGAATAATTTATTTTAAGAAATACTATTTTTAAAATCAGTCCATTTAATTCTACAATATTTTAACACTGTAAAAATTGTATTAGATATAAGGTAAGAGTTATCTTTCATTTTTCTGCCCTTCCCAATGGTGAACACTTCTATTGGTTTGCCTTGTGATATCTGTCTTTTGCCTGTACACTTGCATGCATATGAGTGCATGTATTTGTATTTGAAAGTGTATATACATCATACGCACTTAACATCCAAATGACAACATGTTAGAATCCATTGTTATGTAACTTGAGTTTTTACTTAGCAATATGTCTTTCGTGGAATGTCTGTTGTGAATACATGTAAACAGATATATCTGATTCCTTTCAATAGCTGTCTAGTATTCCTTGGAATGGGTATCATGGGGAAAAGCAGAATCAGGGCTCAGGGATTCTTGAACAACAACTCTGCCTCCAAAGTCCAACCCATGATACAGATTTGTTTGTAGACTCTCTATTATGTTGCATTGATTTATTTTTTCTTGTTAAAAATTTTGGCAGAGATCATATATTTTAAAACTTATAACTTGATAGTATATTTTTATATATAGTTGTATAATTTGAGAATTGACATTTTATAAAATTAATTCTTTCTATCAAAAAATACTGTCTTTGCATTTACCCATGTATTTTTTAAAGTGACTTTTAGTCAGATTTTATACGTTGTTCCACATATTTCTTGCAATTACTGGCTAAATGCACTTTATTTATTAAATTTTCTAGTAAGTTATTGTCCAAGTTTAAGAAAATGTTGAAGTGCTGTGCTCTGTCTCCAGCTATTATGCTAGACACAAGTTTTCATTTGTTGCATTTTCAAAATAGGTAATGAAATTATTCAAAAATAAGGACATCTTGTCTTTTCCTTTCCAATAGTGTATTTTTATAAGGGCTAGGACCATCTTTACACTCTTGAATAAAAGAGGTGAGAATGAACAGTCTGCATTTTCCCAAGCTTTTTGGAATTGCTTTTTATCTTTCATCATAGAGGATAATATTTACTATGAGTTTATTGTAGCTAATTTTTGATGTTAAAGATATTTCTTTTAGTATTGACCTCAGTTTTTTAAAATTGAGAAATCAGAATTGGTTACTATGGCTCATCACTTTATCTATTTTTAACATTTGTTAAAATGATCAGGTATTTAGATATTTTCTCCTTCAGTTCCTTTTATTGGCATACTCTATAAAATTGTATATATACAATTGCTGGATTTAATCTTCAAGTATTCTACATAGTAATTTTTGCAGTATGTTCACAGCAAGCACGGACAATGGTTGTCTTTTGCAGTGGGATAGTTGTCTTCCTCTAATTTTGATGCAATAGTTATGCTACATTGTATAATGATTTGGGCTACTTTACTTTTAATATGATAAGTTGTTTTAAATATATGTCAATAACTGATTTTATAAAGATCTATTAAAAATTTCCTATAAGACGACCTAGGACTATTGTGTTTTTTAAAAAGGACAGATCCTTGACTATTTATTTCTTATATGATAGGTTTTCTACCTACTTGGGCCAACTTTGCTAATTTTTACTTTCTTTCTTTTTTTTTTTTTTTTTAGAGTTCAAAAAGTTGTTAATTTTATTAGAAATTAATGAAAATGGTGAGATTCTTATAATGTCCATTAAGGGTATTTATTTGAAAAAACCCTTCTTTATTATTATTATTATTATTATACTTTAAGTTCTAGGGTACATGTGCATAACATGCAGGTTTGTTACATATGTATACTTGTGCCATGTTGGTGTGCTGCACCCATCAAC